>NC_089877.1:23912500-24197500 GCF_040182565.1 Anser cygnoides | reverse complement strand
AAGTGCAGAGGTGATGGCCACCAGGTCATTGCCTGTAAAGCCAGATAAAACTGCTGGAAAGGCTGCCACTCCAGCAAGGTTAGCATGTCCTAATAGCCCTGCAGCAGCTGCAGCAGTTGGTAACACTTCAGCAGTGTTTGCATAAGGAGATCCGGTTGGATTGGAATTGGCCACTGGACCTGTGACATTGGCATAACTGATATTGAGACAGCTGCCACTCTGTGGATCCTCTTGTATCTTCTGGATGATAAGTTCGACAGCTTTTCGGTTTTGTTCAGGTTCTCCACTCACAGTGACAACCCTCTCTTGCAAGTTGATCCCATCAGGTTTCTGGGAAAGCTGCACCCAAGCCCCTGACTGCTCCATTATAGCCTTCACTGTAGCACCTCCCTTCCCTATTATCAGACCTGCTGTGCTGTTGGGAACTATAATCTTTACCTGTAATTAAAAAAAATATATATAAATAATACTTCTGCTTTGTGCATAAACACTATAATATTTTGCTACCCTATAAAAGGAAGGAAAAAATTGAAGCAAATTAGTTAACATGTTTTAAAAGAAAAGAATTAAAAAGAAATACAGCTTGTCACGCTTTTTAATGCTCCACATCTGTTTCAAACATACAATACAAAGAATTAAAGAGAATAACAGGAAAATCATATTTACCATTCTCCCACAGAATATACTGCTTTCAGCACAGTACATTTCAGATAAAGAGATTAAACAAATGCAGTTATTATGCTCATATTGAAAGATTATCTTAGACTGCATCAAAGTGAGTGCTTTCATCTGATTCCTCTCTTTCCAGGCTAATGTTGCAAACCAACTTCTTAGGCAAAACGCGTTTGAAATTCTTTACCTTCACTTGAAAGATCTATAATAATGTAGTAATCATTGGAAAAAAAAAAGCATTTGGCTAAAGCAAGTATGGCATAGCATGGACAGACAAAACAGTTGGTCTTGAATAGGACATGATGTTGATTGTTCAACCTATTAGCCACATCAGAACACAAAAGTTCATTGTGTGCTACAGCATATTATTACTCAGCCTACAAAAAGAAAATGCAGCAGGTGTATCTAAACGTTGAGTCTGAAAAAATAAAATGTCATTTGTACATCTTAAAACGTTTACCGAAGTGTCTTCAAACAAAGGGTATTTCCCTGTAAATTCTAACTTTCCTCCTGTCTAAAGTTTTAAACTAATGCAACTGCATTAATGTCAACAAATTTATTCCTTATTGACTTATTGCTATGAGTGAAGAACAACATCCAAGATAAAAATTCAATATTTATATGTATTCTTAGCCTTTCTTTTCAATATACATTTCACAAATGTATTGAAATTTTAATGTAACATCTGTTTCATAATATTGAATTAATATTACTTTATATTAACAAAAATACATTTTAGTAGCCTACTGATATTCATCCATTCATCCAGGTTTTGTGGACCACACATGTGGGAGTAACACTTTCAAATTTGTCAGTCTTTTCACTAAAATGCCATCTAAAATCTCAGCAACAAGTCAATATAAAATACAATCAAAAAATTATTAGCAACATTCTCATGTTCGTTTTATTACAAATTCAAGCTTACTATGAAGTCAAGCTAATTACGAATAAAAATGCATGCCCTAGAAATAAGCTTTTTCGAGTCTTACCCATTATAGATATTTCCAGTTGCTGTGATAGCTCCAAAATCAAGTCTTTGAAAACCCAGCATAAAGTTACGAAATATTTACATTTTCCACTTATGCAGTATGTACCTTAAAAATTTAACATACTATATTGCATTTTGCACTGAATTCTTTGGTAGCATATATCAAACTCTTAATTTCTTTATAATTTTATTCAAGTTCCCTGAGATCAAAAGATGTTCTATTTGTCAAACTTTTCGGTGATTTTGAGGTGCTCTTTTTTTCAGTCTTCCTGTCACCAAAACAAAGAAACAATTCTTAGAACTGATTTGGTATTTGGGATCTAAAGACAAATGTATTAACTAATTGCTAAATATAATGAATTGCTAAATATAATGAATTTTTCATAAATACATTTTAAGGTGGTTTATTTGTTATTAACATTCCAAAAATAAAAAAATCTATAGAAACAGTCAGGAAAACTCTTTAAACTCTTTAAACTCTGCAAACCTTTTATTACATGGAACATACTTTCATGATTCTGATTTTTGTGTTCTGTTGCTGTTTTTTCCTCCCACATACTACAGGAAACATTTACCTGACTCCACTGATTTAAGACGTACTAATAGTTTAATTGGGAGATTTTGAAAACTGACTTGGCAAATCCTGCTTGGTTTCATAACCAATGTGCATTGTTCTGATTAAGTTAGGTATAAGTGCTTACAAACAGTGTAAAACTAGAATCTAAGAACATGAGAAGGTATGAAAATAGATAATAGATTTAGAAAAAAACTAATTTAAAATGTCTTTTTAAAAAAGATTGCGAACAATCTATTTCTTATTGGGAAAAAAAATACCTGAAGTCTTTCACAGAACTTTGATTACTGAAGCTGGGAGCATGAATCAAGTTGAGTGTTTTGAGTGGGCTCCACTTACTGCTTTATTTGTTCTGTGTTCTGAAAATTTTTATTTTATTGTATTTTATTTTATGATGCCTGTATTGTGAGTACCTTAATAAATCTTGTCTTTTGAAGCAAATTATATTGTAGAACTTTTAAGAAAAATTAGACTGAGCCACTATTTGCACCTATTCAACCAGTTTTGATATTTTAGTTAGTCAAAAAAAAAAAAAGTATTTTGGATTTTAACTTTCACTTGTATAAAAACATTTTTCATTGCATTATCTTCCAAGCAATAAAAAAGTGAAAACTTTTCAAACAAAGAAATCAACAACAACAAAAAACCCACCCACCACGAACAAACCAAAAAAAAAACAAAAACAAACCCAACAATTTCCTAGGAAATACGTTCCATTAATTTCCATTTTAAAAAGAGTCTACAATTGCTGCTCCAAGCTCTAGCTCAGCAGACTTGACCTTGAATCTGACAGTGGAAGTGCGCCCACACTACAGTTAGAGATATCATCAGTGCAAAGCTCTGAAGACTCTCCTAACCCAACATATGAATAGTTAATTTTATGACACCATTGCAGGACACGTAATAACATAGCTACATATGTAATAAACGTGAAAATCCAGGTCATTGTAATATAGCTGGGATTACTCTAAGGGACTGGTGTAGTCCAATAAAATAATTCAGACACAAAATGAAGAAGGGAATGCTCTGTATGAAAAAAGAAAGGTTTTCTCAATAGGAAGTTACCACTTTCCATCTTAATATTACAAAAGTTCATTTGGCTCACTGCTAACGGCTCTGGTCATTCAACAGAATTATCTGGCTAGTCACAGTGAAGATAAAGAAAAACGTCCTTCCCTATACGCATCCACTCCCTTCTTGAAATTTTTTTCTACCCTGCCATAGACAACAAATTATGATGCATTTTGGAAAATAAAACTTGGAATTACTGATTTGTATGTTACATTTTTTCTTTCTTTTTGTCTGCTTCTGAGAAACAAAAATTCTAAACATCTATTTTAGAAACATCAGATTGTGTGCCTTAGCTGATAACACTTTTGTATTTTTTTAATATAGGAAAATGCCACTAATATCCTTTGAAATACAAACCTTTCCAGCGTGGAAATTACACCAATTATCATATATCACAAATTTTAAAAATTTACAGTTATCTAAACATTAGATAATATGCACAATCTATTTCATACTAAGACATCACAAAAAAATATTACAGTTGAAATTCACTTTTAACAAAATATAAATGCAACATTATGCGTTTTACTTAAAACAAAGGTGAAATCCTATTCTTAATGAAATGAATGGCAACATTTGCATTATGTTGAGATATTCAAATGTAAAAGTGCCTGTATTTGTGACGACTACATGAAAATGTTATTTAAAAACGGAGATAAGTATGTTAAAAAGCAAAACATTTAGGATTTTTATTTATTTATTTAGGTCATATTAATCTTGCTAGCAATTTGTAATTTTCCATCTGTTTCCTGTATTCACTTGAATTTCCATGATTTAAATGCTGGAATATCAAAGCTTTAGGACAAGCATTGGTTGTGTTGCATACTAATACACTATCTAACATAACAGAGCACAGACCTCTAAGTGCCAGCATATATTAAATATATATTTTATTTTCTGATGAAGCCTAAAAACCATAAGGTCAAGTAGTTACAAGGTATGAAATCATACAGTAAAATTATTGGTCTCAACTCCTGTCAAACAAACAGTTGAAAAAGCAATTACCTGTTTTGTTTTATTACCTGTACCACCACTTGTATATACGTACTGAATTCTCTTGTCTTTCAGGGAAATTGGACAGTGCTCTTACTCCTTTTTTTAGATAAGTAGTTCAGAAAGTTATTTGGATTCAGAAATGAAAAACCTAAATAATATCCAAACTAAGTGCTCTGAGCTATCTAATAAAGGTCTCTGAGTATACAGGAAGGTTAGGTTTCGAGGCTCATGTGTATGCTCTTGGCTATATTGAAATTTATGTTGCAATAAGGAGAGTGAGTATCCAAAGCAATAATAAACAAGTTTAAAATGTATATGCAATCTGATTTTTTTTCAAATGCCATAATCCAAGGAGGGGGAAGGAAGGCATTCAACCTTCATCTCATGCTAAATAGGTTTTATAAAAATAAGGATTGCAATCATGACATTTGCTTACTCACAAGGCAAATTAATTACTTCCACTGGCATCACCCTCATCCTATTTGCGTTATTCTAAGGAACATTAAAATCAGGCTCAGAGTAAACTACTTCTCTCCTGAAAAAGGATCAAACAATTTGAAATAATTTCATTGCAATGTTTTCACCAACACAACACTGTCTTTAAAAAGCCTTGACAAAGGTGCAACAGTCAAGAAACTGTAGTGCTTATGAAGGGCTCAAACCCGAAAGCAGTTTATTGTCCTCTGTTCCCTGTGAAGTTAGCAGAGGTTTGATGAAACTGCACTTCAGAGAAGGATGCTTTGTACTTGAAGGATCTGTCATTATGTCCTGAGGACAGGATTCAAATTGCTTTAACTCACTATCACCATTTCATGCTGCAAAATTCTAAACTCCTAAACTCTGCATCAGCTAATTCTTTAATCCTTTTCCTTTTATTGACAACCCACTTGCATAACCCCATGCTGCACACACCCATAATGACAGCATACCCTATGTTACAAGTCCTCTGATTTACCAAACTAAAAGTCCCGTCTCACTTCGGGCAGTTGAATAACGTGGAATGCCAGATGTTCAGAGATTGTTCTATGACACTTCTTATACCCTCCCTTATGCTGCAAAGAGATAATCTGTGCTAAGCAGCAATACGTGTGCAATGCAGAACTTCCTTCTGGTAAGCAGAGCCATCACCGAATAAGGTTTTAGTATGGATAGAAAAGTGTATGTCCCAACTCTCCAGTCCTCATCCCCAGTCCTATCCTGTAAATCCCTCCAATAGCCTACAGCAAGATTCCCAGTCCTTTTATTTAGTGCACATGCCTGCACTAAATTACATTTTTTTAAAAAAAAAGTCTCACTGATTATACAAAATTGCGTCACAACTTGAAAAACAAACAAATTTCACAGAAGCAATATTTAATTGCATCATCCTCTGCTTTTTCCACCCCATAGGGTTGTTTCTGAAGAGAGATTAATGAAGCAAGGAGCTTTTTATCTAATATTCAGCTTTCATTTTTACTTTTTCTATCTGTATTAAGTTTTTATAAATCATGCCATGAATATTCTCAAATAGTTGTTCTTTTCATTAGCTATTAAAATTTTCAATTTGTTTCTATCCTACCTTCTTCTAACAGAATTAAATCTTTACTAAAAATGTTATTTCTAATCCAATAGATTCATCCTAACTCCACATTTTATACTCTCTAAAGCAAATAACTATTATTGCCTTAAACTGTAAATTTCTATATTCCATATATATATTTCCCCCCCCTCCCTTTTTTTCTTTGCTTCAGTACTCATCAATTACTTTAAACTCAAATTCCATCTAGGCTCTATAGATTCTTCTATACCTATCAGAATTTCATGCTATGTGTACTTTAGCTGCTCATCTGACTATAGGCTTGGAGTTGATGAGAAAAGCACAAGTTCCCATAGAGAGCAGACAAACAGTAAGAGCCATCCAATGTTTTTCTTGGTGGCAGACTAAACACACTACTACAATAGGATTATAGTGATATGAGTAGTCCCATGCCATCCATCTTTCAACTGAAGTGATAGTATGATGAAAATCTTGGAGAAAAAACAGGGTCAATAAAGGATGTGATAAAGGAAAACAGCTAAGTACACTACAGGCATAACAATACCTGCATGCACTTCAGCTACTTAGAACTTACAGCCATGCTTCATCGTGTTGGGCAACTCTTGGAAAGTACCTGGCTACATACCTAATGGCAACCACAAGTTTTCATACCAGGACAGAACAAGCTCAAGAGGTCATGGGTATGCTTGTTTCATCCTACTTGTATAGCAGGCAAAACTACCAGGCTAGCAAAATCTATATTGACTGTGCATCCATAGCCTTAAGGAAGTTAATGAAATGTCTTTTACTGATTTCAGTAGCTCTGTATTGTGTTTCTTATGTACACATCACATAAGCTTATTTTTTTCACAGGTGTGGTGCACTGAGCAAATTCCTGGTTGCTCAGTCCAAGAATTTAGATATTTTCTCTTCAGGAAAAAAAAAAGGAAAGAAAAAAACTTTTAAAAGAGTTTAGACAATTATCTACTTGATATTTATTTACAAATATAAGAAAATAACCATGTAAAGAGAAGCAGCTCTTTGCAAATTTTAGTGTAAATCTATATCATACATTAGCTGTCACCTTCCCTGATTGTTTAAATTCTGCAACTTTCATTCCAATTCTCCATATTTTTCAATAGAATTGAAATATTCTGTGAACAAGTGTAATTGGATTATAGGAAGAGATTAGATCCTATTTTTTTCCTCAGTATAATGCAATTTTTTTTTTCCTGTAATGTTTGTGTTCCTGAGATTTTCTTCTCATCAAAAGAAGTATGTATACTTACAATATTTCCTTCATATGTTTTACAGGAAATTATTGCAAGATGAGTCTCATTTCTTTATTTCTTTATGTTGCTTCTTTGTGGTATTTCTACATTCAAAACTAGTGTTTCTTCCAAGTAAGCTTGAAGTTAAATTAATCCTTTAAAAAAAAAAAAATCTGTTGCAAGCAGCAGAGGTCCTTCTAAAGTTAGAGGCACACTAGATTACTAAAAACATAAGTTAGAATAACAAGGCAAACACATCATCTAAAATTTTTACTTGTATCTGTCCCTAAATTTCAGTAGGAATTTGGGCTGTCTTATTCGCCCTCTACTGTTTATCACCAGTGTTTATTTTGTTCCATTTCTCAGACCTCCTTTCAGCTGAAGCTGCATTGCTCAAGGGTATTGTTTCATTTTAGTCCTAGTAACTATCATATAATACAAATCTACGTTCAGTTTAAACATTCAGAATTATTTACACTTAAAATCGAGAGGTCTAAAACCTTGGAACCAAACTGGAGAAACATTTACTAGAGGAAGGAAAGACTATTACATTTATTTATTCTGCAAAACTTCGCTGCTTCAGCTTAAATCTGGAACATTTTTCAATTAGTGTTTTTATACTAAATCTTGACTCTTTTTGAGAAAAGAAAAAGTACCTCCCACTTCTAGTTAATTATGCTTCTGCCTACTTTAAAGTATGAACATGAAGATTTTAACTAAAGATGTAATTTGGAATGCAAACTTCTCAGAGCAAGGAACTAGCAAATCATGTTTAAATAAACAAACAAAATTCTCTGGTCTCTGCTTTAGTTGTCATTCTCTCATTAGCGTGCATATTGTAGGCTCTGAAACATAAATGGAAAGGTTACCTTCTCTTAAACGCAGTTTTTACTAGATACGTGCACATGCAAGTTGTGTATGGAGAGAGAATAAACATTAAAACTATGTTATTTATACAGGTGGTCAATTCTATGAGATTATCTAAGGAAGGCTGGCAAGGCTAGCATCCTGGTCGGGGTCTGTTATAGACTGCCGAACCAGGATGAGGAGACGGATGAGGAGTTTTATAGGCAACTGACAGAAGTTGCAAAATCGTCGGCGCTTGTCCTCATGGGGGACTTCAACTTCCCGAACATATCCTGGAAACACAACATGGCACAGAGAAAGCAGTCTAGGAGGTTTCTGGAGAGCGTGGGAGATAGCTTCCTGACGCAGCTGGTCAGCGAACCTACCAGGGGTGGTGCCCCGCTAGACCTTCTCTTCACAAACAGAGAAGGACTGGTGGGAGATGTGGTGGTCGGAAGCTGTCTTGGGCAGAGTGACCACGAAATGGTAGAGTTCTCTATTCTTGGCGAGGCCAGGAAGGGGACCAGTAAAACTGCTGTATTGGACTTCCGGAGGGCTGACTTTGAGCTGCTCAGGACGCTGGTTGGCCGAGTCCCTTGGGAGGCGGTTCTGAAGGGCAGAGGAGTCCAGGAAGGCTGGGCGCTCCTCAAGAAGAAAATCGTGATGGCACAGGAGCGGTCCGTCCCCATGTGCCCAAAGACGAGCCGGCGTGGAAGAAGACCGGCCTGGCTCAACAGAGAGTTGCGGCTTGTGCATAGCAGAAAAAAGAGGGTTTATAATCTTTGGAAAAAAGGGCGGGCCACTGAGGAGGACTACAAGGATGTAGCGAGGCTGCACAGGGAGAAAATTAGAAAGGCCAAAGCTCATCTGGAGCTCAATCTGGCTACTGCCGTTAAAGACAACAAAAAATCCTTTTACAAATATATCAATGCGAAACAGAGGACTAAGGAGAATCTCCATCCTTTACTGGATGCGAGGGGAAACCTAGTTACTAAGGATGAGGAAAAGGCTGAGGTGCTTAATGCCGCCTTTGCCTCAGTCTTTAGCGGCACTACCGGTTGTTCTCTGGATACCCAGTGCCCCAAGCTGGTGGAAGGGGATGGGGAGCAGGATGTGGCCTTCGCTATCCATGAGGAAATGGTTGGTGACCTGCTACGGAGCTTGGATGTGCACAAGTCGATGGGGCCAGATGGGATGCACCCGAGGGTACTGAAAGAACTGGCGGAGGAGCTGGCCGAGTCGCTTACCATCATTTATTGGCAGTCCTGGCTATTGGGGGAGGTCCCAGTTGACTGGCGGCTAGCCAATGTGACGCCCATCTATAAGAAGGGCCGGAGGGCAGACCCGGGGAACTATAGGCCTGTCAGTTTGACCTCAGTGCCAGGAAAGCTCATGGAGCAGATTATCTTGAGGGTCATCACGCGGCACTTGCAGGGCAACCAGGCGATCAGGCCCAGTCAGCATGGGTTTACGAAAGGCAAGTCCTGCTTGACGAACCTGATCTTCTATGACCAAGTGACGCGCTTGGTGGATGAGGGAAAGGCTGTGGATGTGGTTTACCTTGACCTCAGTAAGGCTTTTGACATCGTTCCCCACAACATTCTCCTCAAGAAACTGGCTGCTCGGGGCTTGGACTGGCGTACGCTTCGCTGGGTTAGAAACTGGCTGGATAGCCAGGCCCAGAGAGTTGTGGTGAATGGAATCAAATCTGGTTGGAGACTGGTCACTAGTGGTGTCCCCCAGGGCTCAGTACTGGGGCCGGCCCTCTTTAAAATCTTTATCGATGATCTGGATGAGGGCATCCAGTGCACCCTCAGTAAGTTTGCAGATGACACCAAGCTAAGTGCGTGTGTCGATCTCCTCGAGGGCAGGAAGGCTCTGCAGGAGGATCTGGATAGGCTGGACCGATGGGCTGAGGTCAACTGTATGAAGTTCAACAAGGCCAAGTGCCGGGTCCTGCACCTGGGGCGCAACAACCCCAAGCAGCGCTACAGGCTGGGAGATGAGTGGCTGGAAAGCTGCCTGGCCGAGAAGGACCTGGGAGTATTGGTTGATAGTCGGCTGAATATGAGCCAGCAGTGTGCTCAGGTGGCCAAGAAGGCCAATAGCATCCTGGCCTGTATAAGAAGCAGTGTGGCCAGCAGGTCGAGAGAAGTGATTGTGCCCCTGTACTCGGCTCTGGTGAGGCCGCACCTTGAGTACTGTGTTCAGTTTTGGGCCCCTCGCTACAAGAAGGACATGGACGTGCTCGAGCGAGTCCAGAGAAGGGCGACCAAGCTGGTGAGGGGTCTGGAGAACAAGTCTTACGAGGAGCGGCTGAGGGAGCTGGGCTTGTTCAGCCTGGAGAAGAGGAGGCTCAGGGGCGACCTTATCGCTCTCTACAGTTACCTTAAAGGAGGCTGTAGAGAGGTGGGGGTTGGTCTGTTCTCCCACGTGCCTGGTGACAGGACGAGGGGGAATGGGCTAAAGTTGCGACAGGGGAGTTTTAGATTGGATGTTAGGAAGTACTTCTTTACCGAAAGGGTTATTAAGCATTGGAACGGGCTGCCCAGGGAGGTGGTGGAGTCACCATCCCTGGAGGTCTTTAAAAGATGTTTAGATGTAGAGCTTAGCGATATGGTTTAGTGGAGTACTTAGTGTTAGGTCGGAGGTTGGACTCGATGATCTTGAGGTCTCTTCCAACCTAGAAATCTGTGATACTGTGATACTGTGATCTAGTTTTTTATAAACTATTATTTTAAAATTACACATACATATGCATACACTAGTCTATGACTAGTTTCTTATACCTCACAAAACCACAGTTCAAAAGTATGTGAATATATGAAAGTGCATCCTCCATGACTTCTCTATAATACATAGTTTTAATAACATAGAGAAGAAACTTTTCTAAGTTTGTTTCAGTATAGCACAAAAACAACTCTCCATATTTCATGCATTAATGTTTCATGAGATTCAAATTACATTTGCAGGGAAGTGTTATGTATTTTGAGTAGCTTCATTTATACTTTTAATGTTTTTATAATTAAAAAAGAGAAAATGAGCTGGTTACATGCTGAATTATGCAAGAGTAAAAAATCATAGACTTTCAGTCAATTGCAGAGTATGTAGTATACACAGAAAAGCAGACATCTATATTGACTATCCCATTCATTGTTCAAATGAAACATCTTTTAATAGGACAAAAAGCAGGAATACTAACTCCACTGGCCAGTAAAGCCTGAATGACACTTTCAGTGACAGCAAAATGTTAACTTTATTCTCTAGCTAAATTAAAATATATTTTTCCCCAGTGTAAAATCTTCCTGTGATTTTTTTTCCTCTCCTATTTGTTGTGAGGTGTGTTGTGAACACCTGTCAACATGTCATATACACAAGGATGGGCTTCATAAAATAATGAACATTTACAGTACTGTTGAGTACAGTAAACTGGGATACTTTTGACTGCAAGACAGCATGTAATTATAATTTAATATCATTACTGGAATTGCTGAAAAGACACTTCTCAATACAAATATATCTAAAAAAAACAAGTAGATAATGTACATTCTTTTAAAAACAATTATGTGCCTGTGATGGCATCGAGAAAACTCCCATTGTTTTGCATTAGACAGGATCTAAGTTAAAAACTCATAAAAAAGGAATTCCAAAAGGAATTGATATTCCTGACTGTATTTGGGGCACAGGTGGCGTATCCTTTTTTAAAAACTTTCTCAGTCATATAAACTATAGATGTTACTTTGGCTCCTCATGGCTAATTTGCTCATTGTCCAAAGAAGCATTGTGAACTGGCTGCTTTCCTGAAAAGCTGTCAGACAAAAGGTAAGTACATAAACTACACGGACATTTCTACACTTCTCAAGAAAATCCCTAAAAGGCTGTGTAAAAGTTAATGTGAAGCATTAGCTTCACATGCACTCCCCAGCACCAGAATAGCTATATACTTGTTATAAGTGATATACTGTATTTTAACTGGACATTTTACACTTGATGAAAGCAGTTACTGCAAGAAATCCTCTGCTTGAAACATACAGGAGATCTGACACGCTCTTAGTAGCAGATCATGGAGTTAAGTTTGATGACCTATATGCACAGACAGGAATTCATTTCCTATTGATTTCAAAGAGATTAAGGCTACCCGTTTTTTTACGGTTGAGGACTGCAAGTCCAAGACAAGCCTAAGTGTATGTCCTTAGCTAAAACAGAAATTTTCACGATAAATATGAAAGATTAAATATGAGAGAACCTCATGGGTACCCATTATTCAAGCCCAGGTTGGATGAGGCCCTAGGCAATCTGATCTAGTGAGTGGCATCCCTGCCCATGGCAGAGGGCTTGGAAGTAGATGATCTTTAAGGTCCCTTCCAATCCTAGCCATTCTACGATTATACCTAAAAGTGACTCAAGTTTCACTATGAGCTTTGATAAACACAGATAAAATACACAATATACTTAAAAACATAAAATAAAATAAAAAGGCAAACAAAATTACATAGTTTAATTATCCCACTTAATTCAAGTCCAAGGAAAGGACAACCAATAGGAATATACAACAGCACATAGCCACATTGCCATTGCCTATAGCACATTTCACTGAAGCTGTCTGAAACTTGAAAGCATGGAAAAGCTGAAAACAGGATCTAACAAGATCTTAGAAATACATTGAAAATATCACTCTCTTGCACTGCTGGCCAAATTCCCAAATTACCTTAGGACTTACATCCAAATTTAAAATTAAAATCGCATTCTAGGTAGGAATGGTCAAAATCTGAAGAGCTGCATTTCAAATGAATCTATCTGTAGGATTTGGTAGAGTGATAAGGTGCAAACACTGCTGAATTATTTTCAGGCCATCTTTGGCAAAGTTGATTTTTACAAAATATGTAACACATTCATCAAGGACATTTAACAATACAGAAAATCTAACTTCTCAACACTATACCATCTGCGGGAGACCTCTCTTTTCAAAGGTATGGAAATACTATGCTACAGCAGAATCATTTCAAGTATGGAAAAGACAGATTTGTAAAGACTCCTGGATGATTATTTAGGCATCATAACCCAAAAGGCATACTTGCACATTCAGAAAACCGAATAGCCAAACCACTTATTTAAACCATAAAAAAAGAATCAAAAAAAAATCATAAATTCGGGTACTTGTTTAAAAAAGTGATGATAGTCTTGCTGAATTCTGAATTATGACTGCATGTCCATGTCATTTTTTGTTGTTTTTGTTGTTGAATGTGTCCTTAATAATCTTGTAACGCAGAATTTGTGAATCACTGATCAGGGGTATAATTCCTCTGTGTAAAAACTTCGCCGTTCTTGTCAAAGTCCTTCATGTAAACTATTCTAACTTGAAAAAGAAGAATGGAAGGTATCTTGTCAGGTCTAGACACTGAATGGTAAAACAAAATGTTTTCCAAAGAGCCATGCAAAAATAAAAATTGTCATCAATTCCTTATGAGATTTAGTAAACATCATTTTTCCTTGAGATATGACAAGATGGTAGAACTGAATATTTTTAAAAGGATTAAATTAAAATGACTTGATTAATTTTAATTAAAATCTAACTACGCATACCATCAAAAAAACAAAAAGAAGAAAAAAGGAAAATACTTGTTAATTATATACCCACTGACAGAACATTTGATGCAAAAAAATAAAATTTGCCAAAAAAAATTATTTGATGCAAAAAATGAAATGTAAATACACAAAATAAATCCCTAATCACTTGAAAACAGCTAATATACTTTTCTAAATATATTTATATTTCTATACTATACATACTTCTATATACTCCATAATACTCAGTAACTTTTATGAAGAAGTCCTATCACATTCAGTATCTAGCTAACAGCTCCAGCAGACTTAAGAGAGCACAGAAGCTACATATTCAGCAGTGCCTCTTTAAACCATTTGTTCACAATTCAGCTGATTCTAAGAAACAATAAGAAAAAAACAAAAGCAAATTAGTCCATATGGAAGGAATGCACAATATTACTACTCGAATGAAACTACTTCAGTGAATGAAACCATCCCTCTCCCTGTCATGTCTTAGAATCTCACAGCTGCAATAATGTCACACATTAGTGTGCTCATGCACAAAAACAAATGAAAGCCTTCTCCATTACAAAATCTTGGAAGAAAAGAACACTTTGTTACAGAATTATTTCAAGAGGTTATCCAACATTTTATTTGACCTCAAATTTCTGCCCTTAAAAATGTTAATAAATATATATCCATAGATATGTCTTCCATATATATCTATATTTAGGATATATATTCATACCTTTTCTATCATATTAAGATCTTTTCTATTCAGTCTCTATCTAGTTACACACAGAGAGATGAGAAAAGACACAACAGCATTTTAATGGTGTATCCTGACCCTAACCCTGCACTTGTTTGGATATGCTTTTTACTCACAGATCACAAAATTGTAAGTACGGTGAAACGTAAATTTTATAGTATCACCAACCAATACCTATGAAGTAAACATGGTAGAATGATCAGTTTTTTGGTACATTTGTAACTGTTGCAAATGTTGCAAACAGCAACCTATGTAAAGCCATAGAAAATGAATGTACCATGTCTAAATGAACACCTTGGGGCTTTTCTGGGCCATAAAATAAAATAATAATAAACCCTAACATCCCCCTTTCTACATTATTTGTAATTAAAATCCTGGGAAAATTATTCTGTTCTCAGTTGTCAAGAAGGAAGGGGAGACATGGATTAATGTCCTTGTGGTCATCCCATTAATGTGAAAAAAGGAGCATCTCTATGTTCTGACCTACAGATTGTTCTGTCTAGCTTCATTGTTTTTCACTATAAGTGTGCTGAAAAATAGCAAGAAATTCAGCTCATGCAAAATGCATCTGGCCTATCTAGATGAACACTTCTTAGTGGTATCAAGGGCTAGACCCTATTAATTTCACTGGCTACTTTACTGCACTCATGGCTTTGCAAAAGACAACCAGCAGCTTGATCCTTTCTGTACTGAATGTTGCTTAACTATTGCAAAATAATCTTGTATAGCAAGAGCTACTCAATGAATATCTAAGGAAGACAATCTCACAGATAGCATTTGAGAATTGTTTTCAAATGACAAAGGAAGTAAAGGAAACTTAAAGATAAACATTTAAATAACCGTATCTCTCTAGGTCAAAGAAATAGTAATTACCAGAATCTTTTATAACAAAAAGAACATAGTTTCACTAATGAGTGGATATCTCCAAATTTAATAAGCGCTACTACAGCACTACATAGCCTTCTAATGCAAATAGAGTCTTCCAACAAGCCACTACAAAACTTTCCTCTCAGAGGCCAACACTGTCTCTAACAAGAATCAGAGAACAAAACAAGGTCGTATCAAGCTGCTGGTTTAGGAAAATATATCAATACCTAAAGCTAAGTGGCTGGCTTAGAACTTCATATTCACAGCAGTATATCTATGCCTAAGTACATGCATAATTTATAAGCCTATCTCCTTTTTTACCTTTTCATATACTTGCAATTACACATTTTTAACCAAGAATGGCACCAGCCAGTGGTGACGACTACTGGAAAAAAAAAAAAAAAAGAAAGGAAAAGAGCACTGGAATAGGTAGAAGTAATGAATGAAATTAGCAATCATTTGAGTAAACAGAAACAAAGACTGATTAGTGCTAAAACAAACCATTTATGAAAGTTGACCTAGCTTATCAATAAAAGCTACAATTGTAAGAGACAATAGGATGTACAATTGCATCCTTCTTGTGAAATAAAGATCCTGGATTTAGATGACATTAAATTTGGTTCACTGGGGAATCTTGTATATATTTGTTATCAAATTGCATATCTGCGAAACATATTGTGTCCATACATCCATGTTCTGTCTTATATTTCTCCCACAATGAGAATCTGTGGAGTCGAATATCATTAAAGAATAACTATCTATAAATAAGAGATTTAAAACAAAAGAAATTAAGAACTTTTGAGATTCAATTAAGCATTACAAATCCAAGGCACAAGCATCACTTGAATATAGATAACTTGTACATGTATAATTTCACTAGATAATCAGCTGATGTAAATATCCACATGGAAAAAAAATTACTTACACCAACTGAGGTGGTGAAGCACAGATGTTATATATGGCTGTATTTACATGTATAGGTCACACATTTTTATTTCTACATTACATATGTGTGATTATGTGTGCATTAACTTGGAAAAGTAGGATACTAAGAATAAATTTGGAGTTAATAAATATACTGGAAATTTGGATTTACAACTTAATTTTTAAAGATACACTGAAAAAGTGCTAGCATCTAACTCTTGCCCTGACCTCAACTACTATGCAAAGTATATACATATTCTTCAGCTCCCATGGATTACAATTTTTTTTATTATTTAAAAAAAAATGAAAAAAAATACAATGATAAAAGTGAGGAAATCAATATATTTACTAAACAGTTTTGACTTCACAGTACCTTATAAATGATTTACCATCTCAGAAAGTTTATATAATACTGCACACATTCTGAACTATTGTTTTTATCAATATTACTATGGAACATTCATTACTTTTGAAATGACAAAATGTTCTTGGTGATGTTAAAAAGCACCAATTTTGTTGAGATATCCCATGGTCCAACAGACAGGTTTATATTCTCTTCTTTCATTTTTATTATTTTTCTTACCATCAATATAAAATTCAGACAGCTCAAAAAGAAAGCCTTTCTGTGCTAGTATAAATACTAGGACAATTACAGTATAATAAAAGTTTAAACATTTCATGGCTTGTGAATTACAAAATTCTTGCCATTACTAAATATATCAAAGTAATTCCATTTTAGTTTGAATAGCAAATGTGGAATAGTACATACCCTATGGAATATAACAATTTTTATGAAATATCTGCTGTAATAATATTTGTAATTTAATAGAAATTTTGTAGTATGTTTGCTAACTAGCGTCTTTAATAAAAATAAACCTTACAGAAAGGTATCTTTACATTAAAAATATTTTTATAATAAAATATCTCAAATTATTGGCATCAGTAATTTCTAAATTAAATTATTAAATTCAGATTTCAAAAAAACTTCATCACATTGAGGTTGTAATCTTTCCTCAATTATTGTTGCTCACGTTGCTATTAATATAAGGAAGGCATAACTTATACTTAGAAATGGCATGCAGTGAAGACAACCCTTAGTATATACACTCACATTGCATAAAGCAAAGCAGTCTTCACTTTAAGTGTTCATGTGAAGTGTAACATGACTTACCTAACTACTTGTGAAATAATTAAAGGAGGGGATGAGCCTCTTAAAGGCTCAAATATAAGTGAACTATAACCTGTGAACTTTCTTTAACAAAGAGCTAATTCTATCATTTCCTTCTGTTTCTAAAACAGAATGTGATAATATTGGTTTTGGACAACATTTAGAGTTATTTTATTAAACATTTCAAATATAAAAATCAATATATAGTCTTCAAAGATCTGCTTATCTTTTGACTTGATTTCTTGTTTCTGCATCACTAAATTATACGAGCACTTATTTGCATATGATCTTCAAGAAATTATATTTTGCTTCAGTACTCATTATTAAAGAATGTCATTAAACACTGTTCAATCTATTCCACAAATCAATTTCACTTCATGAACCAGTAACACAGTAAGAGCTTAAATGGACAGTCCGTATCTCATGCGTAGCGTGCAGCTGTTATTTAATATCACAGTTACTAATAAGAAAATAAAACATCTTAAAATATTTTATTTTTACTGCATTTATGTTTTGGTGAAGTGAACAACAAAAATAACCATGAAGAACTGAGAAGCATGGAGACCACATATTACATTACTAGAAACATGAACCAAGAATTTACACTGCAGTTGAAATTGCCAATCTGGAGACTTTAAAGAAATAGTATTTTTTATTTTATTAACCCTATTCAAATCCTAGGTTCCAAGTTAAACTGAATGAATTGTCATGCAGTTGTTTACTACTGCTGAATAACGTGAGAAAAAGAAAGACCCCAGACAGACTCTCATCTGTAATGCTGCATTTGCTAAGATAACATTTGAGAAGCAGGGGAAAGCAGAAGGCCACACAGCCAGTACTAACTCTATCCCCAAATACTCTTCAAGTCTACAAAATACTAAGACTGAAATTTACACCACTGGGAGATAAGAGAACAGTGAACTCAGCCCCTGGACGTTTCTAAGGATATTTATTAGAGTCTATGGTCATGATCTTCCCACTGCTCCACTATTTGCAAGCTATGCCTCAAAATAACTTATTACTAATAGGAAGTCTAATCTACTTGCAGGGAGAAAAAAAAAAGTGTGTGAAAATAACTACAGGCACAAAACCAAGAGAAAATACTAATTCTGCATAAGATGAAGTTGCATAATGTTTTGACTGCAGGGTAAAGCATAATAACAGGTATTGACTACCTGAAGTCGGGGACGCTATGCTACAGGCAAAGACCTCAACAGATGCACCTTATCTCCGGAAGATGAAAAATTTTCCATTTCTTATTTCCTATAGTGCAATATATCAGCAAAATTCTTTTTGTAACTTGTATATAAAGAAGCTATTCATTTCTTTTTTGTTTGTTTATACCAGGCAGGCACCTATTTTCATGGTTGGGTTTGTCTCACATCTATCTGTGACTTCCCACCACCTGATGAATTCTCAAAGCAAGCAAAAGGTAGATGATGTCAGCAAGAAAGTAGTGTATTGCTGCACTATCCCTACAAACAAGTTGGGAAAATAATGTTGTTTTAGATGGCACAAAGAAAAAAATAATTATCATATGGCCAATGCAGGATCATCTTTTCATACAGAAACTTCAAAATGGGGCTAGGCTGACCATGCCTCACTCTACTTATCTCTGACATGTCAGAAAAATGTGGTATCGCCTTTTCTACTCCATACTCTGCTGCACAGGATCTGTCCCAGTTTGACAAGAAGCTTTGTAAACCCAATGTCTCTTTCTACATTCTCATGCAACTCTTGATTGTATAAATTCTGAACTCCCCAAGAGCTGCTAAATACAATTCTGATTAGTTGAAAACTTATGCATGTGACCGTCATGTGACTGACACAGCATGCAGCAGAAAAACACAATAAAGTCATCCAGATTTGCATTCTGGAGATTGCTCTGAACTTCAGATTTGTTCAAACAATAAAGAGCACACCAAGTGACTCTGTGTTGTGTATCTTAGAATATGGTTGGTTGGTTGTTTTTTTTTTTTTCCTCCCAGTACTAGGTCTGATAAATAGTATGTCTAGTATGAGTTTGAAGGACTAGAAGTCAAATTTAATCTTTGACACAGTTTGACAGTGCCAACTTTAGGTTACATGGGACAGAGCTTAAAACACATACCCCACCTGGATTAGTGCATTCAGCTCCAGGGCTCCCATCATAAGAAGGGCATGGACCTGTTGCAGCAAGTTCAGAGGAGGGCCACAAAGATGATCAATGTGCTGGAGCTCTCTCCTATGAAGACAGGCTGAGGGAGTTGGGGTTGTTCAGCCTGGAGAAGACTCTGGAGAGGCCTTATAGCTGCCTTCCAGTACCTAAAGTGGGCCTACAGGAAAACTGGAGAGAGACTCTCGTCAGGGAGCGTAACGATAAGAAAAGGAGTAATGGCTTTAAACTAAAAGAAGGAAGGTTTAGATTAGATATAAGGAAGAAATTCTTTACTCAGAGGAATAAGGTGGTGGTCAGGCACTGGAACAGGTTGGCCAGACAAGCTGTGGATTCCCCATCCCTGGAAGCGTTCAAGTCCAGGCTGGATGGGACTTTGGGCAACCTGCTCTAGCAGAAGGTGTCCCTGCCCATGGTAGAATGGTTGGAACTAGATGATCTTTAAGGTCCCTTCCAATCCAATCCATCCTATGATTCATTGAAAGAAACGATAATGTTGGCCATTACCCTGAGAAAGTGAATCTCTTTGAAGAGAGGATGACATGTGAAGCTAATTGATTCTAATTCTTTTCAAGCATAAAATAAAAACAAAATATGTAAACATGAAATCGTGTTTCTACTTACAAGACTGCACGTGGCAGATCATTCAAGACATTCAGTGAAAAATATGCCAGCAGTGTTCAGAGACTCTGCCATGAGAAAGCTACATCTTTCCCTACGCCTCATGAATGCTCCCAACATTTCCCCTACATTCAGAAAGGAACAATGAACAGTGAAGCCTAAACTTGCTGTGTGGTCTGAGAGAGGATGGGGAAAGGAAACAAGTAAATACTTGTCCAAAGGGGAAAAACTTTAAATAGGTGACGAGAAAAAGAAAAAAAGAAAAAAAGAAAAAGAAAAAACCAACAAGATTTGAATATATGATTTTTTAAACAATATTTGTAGTATCTAAAGAAAAGTTTTAATCCATAACTTTTAAGTAGACAGTGCAAGCAAAAAGCTCAGATCTCAGAAACTGCAAAATAACGTGGAAAAAGCGGTCAAAGAACAAGAGAAATATATATATTAAAAAAAAATGCATTAACCTGAGAACCAGAAAAAGTATTTACAGTTATTCTATGGAGCATACGCTAATTCTACTTAGCATTTAGCCATGAAATGAAGAATTTCCACTGAACAGCAGAAGCAGGAAAGGTTTACCTTTGAAGCACCGGAACCTCAACTGGACCCCTATCACTTGAACAAGGGAATAATTCTCCCTAGCCCTTTCTAGGTAAGTTATCTCAAACATTACTCATTATTTGCTGCCTATAGTGTGCCATAGGCAACATGTAATTGGAAAATAAATTGTCATCCTATTAAAAAAAATAATTTTATAGAGATATGAATTTTCAATCCATAAAACATATATGTAAATCTAAAATGTTAAGGGCTTTTTCACACTGCAGAAGGAGATGTCTTTGTAACTACTGTAGACACATCCATTTAACCTTGTTACAATGAACAATGTTCAATGGAGAGTCAAAATTATTACTGCATTATTACAATACCGATGGCAAGACCTATATAGAAAAGAACACCAAATGTTGAGTAATTAGTAAAACTGAAGTTGAAAATCCTTGCTGAAATCTATCCAGAGAAATGTGCTATTTTGAGAAATTATGTGAAGCATTTTTCTGCTGGCAAAAAGGTATACCATAAGTTTGGGGTTGGGGACCTTCCAGAAAAAGTCAGTAAGACATGCAAATTACAGAGCCCATTTATTGTCTCTATTCCCTTAAGCATCGTGATGCATTCCTTACAAATACCACCACACCAAATCTGATTTCTTTCTCATACATCTACTTGTAAACAAAAAATGGTTTGACACTATAACTAGAAAAAAAAAATACTACGTTTACGGTTTTCATGTATTTGTAATTTTAGAACCCAGTGTACTAAATTCTTTAGCGATGGGCCCATATCAAACATTTTCCATTAGATGAAGTCTCTTCCAAATAGTATATTACTTTTGTGAGTGGAACCCAGATCTCATTTTCCATATGTAAATATAATGATTGTACTTATCAGAGACCAATCTGACAGGTTGAAAAAAGGTCAAGTTGCTATCTGTAGTTTCTCATTGAGAACTACCACTGCATAAATTCTGAACAATTGAATTACAGTAATAACAGCTCTGTACTTCTACAGCACATTTTATCAGAATGTTAAATAACTACACATTGGTTTTGCTTCATAATATATGGTACTGAGGTTTGAAAAACTCAAACGATACATCTGCCATCAGCTAATCTGTGACAGACCTAAAAAAAAGATAATAGATTTTCTCAATACCACTACAAGAAATGACATCAAAATTAGGGAATTAAAATTAAAATATTCAAATTAAAATATCAGAGACAGTGTATCTTAAATAACCCTCACATCAAATTATCAGAGGTAAATAGAGATAGTATCTTGATAGCCTTTGAGGGCTATCTACTATCCTGGAATCATCCTTAAAATTATTTATTTGTGCGTCAAGATTTGTATACTGTCAAAAACTTTATTGTTTGAAGTTTGGTATTGTACAAGTTTTCCAATTTCATGTCCTAAAGCTAACAGAAAACTAAACCAATGCTTTCTTTCCTAGTTCTTCTTCCACCTCCTACAACAAATAAGATATTAAGTGAGGTAAGATCATGAGCTCTAAAAACCATGAGTGTGCTTTACCTGCTATATACAGGCAGTAACAAGAAAATTGGCTTGGTCCCATCACATAAGCAGGCTAGAAAATATTATTTACTACAGATACTGCAGCAAGCAGATGACATAGATAAGCTCAAAAAACTTGTAAATCTTGAGGACTGAATGGGCAGTCCCAACAACAATTAGCACTCCAAAAAATTTGTATTACAGCATATAAAATGATAAAATAGCTTCAGGTGTAACAACAAAGCAGGAAAATATAGGGTATATTCGTTAAAATGTAAATGGAAAAGGACAAAATAGTGCTTTAAAAAAAGTAAATATAAAGTTTATATAGTAAGTTAATGACAAAGTCTGTGATAAGCTCAGTAATGAGCTTAAACCTATCTAAATTTTAAGGGAGGAGAAGAGGACTCCTACCAAGAGTGATGACTCTTCCTTACTCACTTTTCATCAGGAATGTGTGTTTTGGATTTTTTATTCTTTTAAGGCCAGTATTTAAGATCAGCAGCAGTATCAGTCTCATGGAAAAAGGGTGCATTGGAGAAGAAAACATGCACAGGATTGCAATTGCATTTACAGATGTACATCGAATGGATGAAGGAGAAATACAAAGTAAAGCCCTATATCACTTTTTTCCCCTCTAAAATAAGTTGTAACAGTACAAGATGTAGATAAGAAGGAAGAACAAACTTGTAAACAAAGGAAAACGATATGCAAACAGTTAATTATAGAAATGCTTGTCTATGTACGCTCACTTATCTGTTAAAGTAAGTATTAATACTTGTACATTTCCAACGAAACACAGAGGAAAAACAAGCATGTTCTATATGATGCTTATCATTACTTTTGAAAAGAAATTGCCACCTGAAGTGTACTGTGGAAAAGTACAATTGATTTCCTCCTTCTGGCAAATAAATGCAAAGAACAGATTTACCACTGTAGTTATATGTCAGTGTTCTGTTATAAACAAAGTTGACAAAGTTCATGAGAGGGCAACAATAAAGCTCTCAGTCTAAAAGTATCACAGAATATCCCGAGTTGGAAGGAACCCATAAGGATCATCAAGTCCAATTCCTGGCACCGCACAGGTCTGCCCAAAAGTTTTGACCATGTGACTAAGTGCACAGTCCAATCTCTTCTTAAATTCAGACAGGCTTGGTGCAGTGACTACTTCACTGGGGAGCCTGTTCCAGTGTGCAACCACCCTTCTCTGTGAAGAACCTCTTCCTGATGTCCAGCCTAAACTTCCCCTGCCTCAGCTTAACACCATTCCTGCGGGTCCTATCACTGGTGATTATGGAGAATAGGTCCCCTGCCCCTCCACTCCCCCTCGCGAGGAAGTTGTAGACTGCGATGAGGTCTTCCCTCAGCCTCCTCTTCTCCAGGCTGAATAGGCCCAGTGACCTCAGCCACTAGTACAGGAAGATTAAGTTGTACAGGAAGATTAAGTTGTTCTTTTCAGTGATAGGCACATAGGAATGAAATAAAGTTATTTGAAATGCATTCCAAGTGTCCTTATTTTTTTCTTCCAATCTTTGGTTCTTTCTTCCTTACTGAAAATTTCCAGTGTATGAATTTGTATTGTGGCAAAAGTGTAAGGAAGTTGTACTGCAAAAATAAATAAGACATTTCCAACAATAATACTGACTGATGTATATTTTCCTGGAACAAAGAAATAACAAAAAAGCACTCCCCATGTGTAGGTTTTTCTTGCATTCATGGGAATTCAATATAGTGCAACATGACAGTTCTGTAGGGACTGTTTCATTCCACTATAAAAAACATTTTAGAGACTACTATCTACTTCTTGAGAACGATTAAAACGAACAGTTTCATGACCACTGGATATTTCAAAAAACAATTCAACCAAAGTTGAAATTGCCTGAAAAGGGAGTTATGATCTCATCTGGATGGAGGCAAAGCAAGTCATTAAAAGGAAGACATAATACAAGCCAGATTTCCTGCCTAGCTTCCTCTGACTTCTGTTGGCAGAACTATTTTCCTGTTGTGGTAAAATCTGTGCCTAGACATTGTTCTGTCCGCTATGCTAGTAGCCCAGTCAGGAGAACACAATTAACTGACATGCTAGTACAGTGGGAAAGATCATATCATCAGGTAAGCTCACCTACACACATCCTCAACAGATCTGTAATTGCAGTGACTCATAGGAAATCTTCCAACTCTGTTTAAAAATCTCACTCCAACAGCAAACAATTTCTCCCAGCATTAAACATTGCTTAAATGTTGCTTAATCACCCTGCTAATTTTTAATATAAAATATGGTCTTGTCATGATTAAAATACTATACAAAAATGAAATGATCTTAAGTCTGATATGCTACTATATGCTACAAAGCAGGGTGCATTGTGAATGTATCTTCCACCTTAACACTAAATTTCCTGACTTCCATCCAGTCAGGAAAGCTTCATTTTATCTTTGTATAACATTTTGTGAACAGTTATTTTTTATTAAGAATCCTACCTAGCCATATATCGAAACACATTTGTTTCGTTCTCTAATACTCTCTCAAGTAATAATTTTTTGCTTACATGAGTACTGACAAGTTTGAGATTACCATGTTGGAACCCATTTTCGTGTGACAGCTGCAGTGCAGATACTTGTCGATATACTGGTGCTGAATACTAATCACTACTACAGATGAGAAACAATTGCCAGCTACATCACTTATCACTAGGATGAACTGAAAATCCTTCATTGCCTTATCATGTGCTTCGTGCTTCCTGCTGAAATGGTTAGAAATCACTAGGAAATGCTAGAAGGGATAAAATAATTGCAAACCAGTAAGGATTTCAAGGGTTAATGCCAAAAACAGCTCCAAAAGTCACTTATGGAACTTATTACTCTTCTTCATTTATAAAATTTTTATGGTGCTCAAGAGGTCTTGATTATTTGTATAAAAACAGACTGAATACAGTTTAAGAATAAAATGCATGAATGTGGGATACAGGTAGGACACAAAGTATACACACTTTTCTCTTTGGATATTCAGTTATATTGCTTGAAAAAAATCTCTTAAAACAACTTTCTATAAAAATTAAAGTTTTTAGTTAATAAAAAAATACATTTAAGGTTAATAAGCTACATTGTATTTTTGATCATTTGAAATTCACAGAACAGATGCAAAGTAGATACTTCTCTGATGCTAATTAAACAGCATGCCCAATAAGTATTTCCTGTTAAATAAAAGCACCTCTTCCCTTTCCTCTCACTAATGATCATCAGGATTATAGCTATATTAAAAAAAAAAGTGGAAAAAAGAAAAAAGAACACTTTTTAAAAAGAGCTATGTGTTCAGTATTTTCAAAACCTTCTAATTAAAATACACAAAACACTAAAATTAAGAGGGAGAGGAAAAAGGCTTAAGAGAGCATTCATAAAGTATCTCTAGCTGTTGGCAAAGAGGTGATTTTGTCATTTAATGATGATGAAGTCAAACAACTGTTGCTGAAATGGAAGCAAGTTGATGAAGAAGGCTTTCAAATTGAAGTGAGGGATATCAAAACAGTTTTCTTATAGTTCTTTTATCTGTACAATTTCTCTCTAAATTTCATTACTTTCAGTATTAGATGTCCCTTTCAACAGTTGGTCAAGTGTTGATCAAAAATGTGATATATTGCTTTAATATGCTTGTGTCCCGTTGTACATTAAATTGTTTGTTCATACAGACAACAAGTTTTAAGCAGTTCACAAAATATCGGAGGACCAGTAATTAATATTGATGTGAACTTTAAGAAGAAATTAGCTTAATTTGAAGAAAACTTTTCTGGTACTTGATCTGATTTGTGCAAGGTCTGATAGAAGCACTCAGTTAACTTAAAACAGAATGTGTGTTAAAAACTGTTAGCACATACTGAATATTTACATTATTTGAACACAAAGTACATTAAGTTTAACAGCACATTAAAAAATTGAATATGGTATCTCTTAAGCAAGAATCAGTTCTAAAAAGCACGGTATAAAACAACTTTAACAGTTTTCATAAAACAAAAAAAAATACAAACACCATGACAATTTGTGGACATAATGAACTGGATTTTTTTTTCAGTTAAAAGAGAAACAAATTAGTGTAATTAAAATAGTGCTAAAAGCACAATTTATGCTTTTAAAAACTATATGTTAATTAAAACTAGTTATGTTTGAAATGCCTTAAAGTGACTTAATTTTACTTCATTCTCCACCAAAAAATTTTCATTCAAGATTTATTACATATACTTTTTAAACAATGCCCCTATGTTACTGTCCACGAACACATTTGAAAATTCCTGAGATAAACAAGTAAATAAAAAGTCTGTTTGCCATTGCCAGTCTGTTTGCCAGTATTGCCATACTAATTAAGTATGGTTTTAGTGGTAATTCCATTGTAACTTATAAACGATCCAGGAAGTAAATACGTGTGTGCATATATACATAAATATACATATACCAAGATTTACTCTATCCACAGACATACCAGTACATATCCTTACTATTTATTAATCAAATTAAAAAACAAACAAACAAAAAAAAAAACAACCAAACAAACAAAAAAGCTATTCTACAAGATATTTTGCTTTCATCCAATATATTAAGGACAACAAAACAAATTAAAGAAGAAAGATTCAATTTACCAAATTCTAATAAGAGTTAGATATCTATGGTTATGGGTGTACATATGTGAATGAACGAATAAATCCTTAACCCACCATATCTTTTTCTCCAGTTTGCAAGCTGTCACCCGTGAAAAGTATGGTGTAGATGGTAGGATGATACTGTACCTGATTGGCTCTGGAGGTGGTCATGGGATCAGATGGAGAGGACTTGGTGGTAGTTGGGGAAGATGGCAATGTCTGGGAACAAAGCAGTTCAGGAGCAAATCAACCTTTACAAGCCTTAGACTGAACAGTTAAAAAATAAATAAACCAACAAAAGTAACATAACTACAAAATTAAAATAAATAAAAAATGCCTAAGACAAAATCTTTCTCCTACTCATTGGAACTTAATGGAATTTAAAGTCAATTGGATAAATGCATGTAAATATGCATGCTTATGCATGTAAAAACAAATTCATGACTTGAAATCAAGATGGTGAACTCACATAAAAAATATGCTGACCACATGAGGAATATATTCTTTCCTCTCTCCTTCTATTGGGGAAAATGAAGACTATAGTAAACACAAATTCCAGCAAGTTCAATGAGCACACTAGAAACAGTTATCAGTCTACAAGCAAACAGGGCCAATGTTTGAAAGAAACTAGTGAAATTTACTTTTGCACTTTATAATGCACCATTCTATAGCACGGACTATAGCCAGCAAACTGTGTTCCATACCTTAAAGCAATTATATGAACCTAAGGAGCTTTCAGCAATTTACTAACTGCTAAAATATTAATTAATATTTTTTTAATTGAGAGGCATGTGAAAAAATGTAAACATCAATCTCATGATGGATGAACATGCAACTAATACCTTCACAACAAATTGCTACAATATATTTATTATTAGTGTTAATGATCCGTTAATTGAGCAAAGGTTAATAATGTATCATCAGCCTGTGTTCAAAATAAACACAAAAAAGAATTAAGAGTCATATTTATTGATAATGTTTTCTAATATACATACTTAACATTAAATCTTGAACATATCAAAAAAGCACTGCTCTGTTTAAAACTTTTATATATACATCTCTTTTTAAAGTATTAGAAGCTGACAAAATAATTCTTTTCTTTTTATAAACGTAGTGAAAATGTCAAATTCCCATTTCCCAAACATAACATACAATACTTATTCAAAGCATGTAGTTTTGACATTTTTGTAATATATTAATAATAAAAAGTATCCAAAATTACACTACTTTTACTTTAAGAAATAAAATGTAGAAATACTATACAACGTGATGTTTCATATGAACAAATAATTACTAACCCAAACTGTTTAGAAATAAAAGAAGCAAAATTTCACATTTTCAGCAGTTCTGTTACTTACAATCATTGACAGTCCCTCATAAAAAAGGTATACACAATTTTGCACTAAAACTCTTAATGCATATGAAAAGTTGGGACACTGTGAATGCATAAAGTAACGTGTATTAGCTTGTACATATGCACACACAAATATTTGATCTGTATGTTAAGCCATATGAAGAACCATATTTTCGTAGTTGGTACATAATCAAGCAGCCAAAACAGAAAAAAAATCTGACGAAACAGATCCTTACTTTGTGTTGCCAGCTTGCAGCTCACAATATAAGACAATGAAAAATAAAAATAAAATAAATACAGCTTAGGTATCAACTGAGACACTTTCAAGAGGCTTAAGTAAATAATACTACCATGTAGGGCACTATAAACAAAATATGCAGCTTGGCAAAATGTTGGTCAGTAGACTGTATATATTGGGAAAATCAAGACAACTGTAAAGGATTCTCCCATGTCTTCCTGTACAGAGCACGGGTCAATTTGCAAATTGTATTTGATATAATAATTATTTAATTATTATTAAGCACCAGATTCAATGATAGTACAGCACTAGCAATATTCAATTATAGAAATTCTGATTTTGATGGGGTCATGCAGGATATCTTTTATCCAGATCTGAAACTGAAATGAACTGATTTTCATCATTTAAGCTTAAACTAATGGGGGTGAGGATGGATAAGAGAAAAAATGTACTTTGACTAAAATATGTCAGACATCTGACGGTTTGTGAGATCACCCCCTATTGCTGGTGATGCATACAGTATTGTATATTGTTGTGGTATACTATGTGGTATACTATACTATTCAAGGAAAAAATAGGATGTTCAAATGAACTTTCCTCGCTGGTGCTACTAAATGTTATTACTGGAATTACGTGAAAATATGTAGAACACTTCAACACTGAATAATGACCTAATTACTGATAACACAAGTACTATAAGAAATTGGAAGCATCTCAATTTTCACTTAATATCAATCTTCCTAAAGCACAAAAAAGTATGGCTGCAATGAAAAAGGAGTACCAATACTCATTTCAGGTGACTGTTGAACTATAACATCCATTAAGTAGAAGTTTTTCACTATTTCGTTTTAACAAAAGCTTGTCGAAAATATAATGGAAAAAAAAGATAAAAACATGGAAAAGTGAAACAGCTGTATTAACAAACAAGACTCAGGTATGGGCATACACATTTTTTTTTCCAAATATACATACCAGCGACAAAATACTGAAAATAGTAATACCAATTATTATTGTTATTTTCTATACCAGGGTATGTGATAAATTGTGTTCGATGCTTAATCTCTGTTTGCTAACTTAACTAATTATATATATATATATTTATATTCTGAAATATACGTACATATATAAGGACTGATAGCATTTCATCCTTTTTTTCAAGCTTCTATATAATTTTGGAGACACATTAAATACCAGTAATCTATTTATTTCTTCAATATTAAAGTAACAAAATGTATTTTCTCAAAAACAAACACAGGCATTTGGATTTTTATTTCAATTTCCATTGGTTAATACATAATTTATTGATCCATCCTGAATTGCTTTGCAAGAACTTTTAGGCAGATTACTTCTTTAAAAAAAAAAAAAAGCAGAGCTCAATAATCCTGATTTATTAAGCAATGTAGCATATATATTTTTTAATTTTGGCAACCATTTTTGCATTAGGCAAGGACTTGAATTTAGTAATTATTAGGCTTCTGGGAATGAGATGTATAAGGTGATTAGAAATCATAAGATGAATTCACATTACAGAGTTTCAATTTTTGAGACTGAAACATTTATACTGTAATTGAAGCTCTCCTGAAATTACATCTTGACTAGCTGTCAGGTTAGTCATAATTCCCACTATATACCACTTTTACAACTCATGTCTTTTTTTTTCTTATTGTTTTTTGTTGTTGTTGTTTTGTTTTAAACTTCATCATGAAGCCAATGTGAAATTGGCCTCTGTTTTCTCAAATATTATTTTCCTTCCTATAAGTTATGAGCAAATGAACGTAAGACAATTACTGGTATGATAGTGTTTTATGTTTGGTTGGGGTTTGTTCCCCCCTCCCCATCTTTAGCCTCTACAGTAGATATTTGAGAAAACAGATTTTAAGTAATAAAAAAGGAGCTTATTGTTCAAAATAAATTTGAGTCATATTTGAGTTACAATATTTTTTTTAAGTCCAAGAATATACTTCCTTGTGTTGTTTACAAGTACAACTGTGAGAGACAGCTCTCAGGCTGCACAACATACTAAAGGGTGCAGAAAGATGGCCAAAGCATGACACTTGCATGCTTCGTATTTTCAAGTGGCAGAATGAAGATACAGCTGTACCACAGCAGTACAAAATACATACTCCATCCGCAATGTGTTCCAAAAGGTCTTCTGAGACCTCTTTCCTATGACTTTGTGAATTGCCTAAGAGTAATGTATAAATGACAGAAGTTACATCCTTATATATATATACATGTAATAAACACACACAAAAAATACTTACAACCTAGATGATAAATATTTTACTGAGACAATCAATTTAATTCTCAGCATCAAAGAGTATATATCATACATAGAAGGGTAGAAAGTAAAGGGATAAAATGAAGTACCATTTAGAAACAGGGTTAGAGACATGAAAACATATGAGGAAGAAACATTAAATGTGAAAATGTAACTGCATTTACTGCTTACCACTTTCTAGTTTCCCACTACAGGGCTTCCAAACAAAGGAAATCTTAGTGATAACATTACCCGTATTATATTATTAATACTAAGCTAAGAGTTTTGGACTTGCATATTAACATTCATGTTTTTAAATGACAATTTAATTTGATGACAATGCTAATTTGCTTAAGCCTATATTTTAATACACTTTAAGAAAAGATGGTATCTTTTTTGAATACTATTAAATAGTTGAATACCTACTGCAGCTAAAATAAGAAACAGAGAGCTCTCCAAGTTCCAATTATGTTGAACAACATAAGAGACTGACTTACTAGCCTTCCTGTAGCACCAGACATAAACCTTACTAAACAGACCATTTGCTTTGCTAAATGTATCAAATTTTATTTTTCATCTGCTATGAACTCTTTTAACCTACTACTCTGGCAAACGATTCTCATCTTAGCAATGACTGTATAAACACAGTCATCATAAAGAACAAATAAAATACATTCTGATTGATATTTCATGCTCTTTGCATTTGGTTTTGCTTTTGTGTAAAAGAATACCTAGGGCACAGGGCAAGGCAAAAAGAAAGTTAGCATATGCAAATGGAAGCTTGTTTATAGGTATTTATAGAGATTATTTATTTGTGTTTATAAACTCTTGGGGACTTGCCTTTGAAACAGGAAACAAGCTGTAGTAAGTATGATGCAAAAGAAGGATTATCTTATGTTTTGCCTTGGTACAGTAAGGGGTAAGGAGCATAAACCAAAACAGGTGCCATTTGGATCATCAGAGCAACTCTGGATGGAGTGAGTGATTTACGATGAAGATTACAATAAAATGGACAAAGAAAACCAGGTCCTTCTTTCCTCAAAACTTGTCACAATAACACAGAACTACTGCAAAATATGGTGGTGTTAGGTAGAAATACCAGAAAACTCAAGTAAATAACCAGACATAGGTAACGAAATACATAAAAAGATATGGATCACAAATCCTGAAGGAAAAAAAACATCACCTTTTGATTCTGGGCTACTTTGGGATTTGGAAAAATACCATCAAAACTTCAACACCTTAGAAGGCCCAAGATGATTTCAGAATTTTCTTAAGAATTAGAACACTTCTGAAATTTTCTGCAATGCTGAATGCTACTGTTCATTCCCCCAATGCAATCCTTTATTCTCACTCCACTTTTGAAATACATACAATTAAGAGTTAATCATCAGCTACAAAGTGTTAAATGAATTTATAAAGCACATTTTTATATACATATGGAGATTATATTCAGCACTGGTGAAATGAAACAATAGGAAAATATGATCTGGCACCCGAAGTAAGTCAAGGGCACGTGAGGGATAGAATAACAGCTTTATTTTTACGTAATGCTAACCTTTTACTGTGGGACCTAATTTAAGGTACTGTCTTTCTAGTACGGGATAGCAAAATTTATTCTTTTTTTTTTATTTGTTGCTGTTCTAATGACCTGTAAACGCAATATAATTATTCATTGCAGAATGGTAACCAGTGCCATTCTTCACTAGTATTCAAACCTGAGAAAATTTTATGAGAAATTATTGACTAGATGTGATCTACAAAACAGCTTATATTTATTATCTTCCTCAAATGAAAAAATGCAGAGATATTTTCTCTTATTCTGCATGTTAGTAAGGCTGCTCTAAGTTATAGATCTTTGCCTTAAGTGAGTGTTAAAGAAAAAAGAAATTCTCTAGGAGGGAGATGCATTTTAAGAATCCTCCTAAGGAGGACTAGAGACATTTTCCAAGTCTCTAGTCTGAAGAACTCATATCCCACATTTAAAATAAAAATCCTCTATTTAAGCCATCAGTTTCTGATCTGTATTCTTAAAGTCAGATTCTGATTAAACACTTAAAAGTCAAACCTCTTATTTAAATTGGATGAGTGTTCCAATATAAGGTTGTGATTGATGACAGCCAACATAGCTTCACTAAAGGCAGATCATGCCTGACAAGTCTGGTGGCCTTCTACAACAGAGCTACAGCATTGGCGGTTGGGGGGGCAGAAACTGACATCATCTACCTGGACTTGTGCAAAGCATTTTATACTGTTCCCACATGATATCTTTGTCTCTAAATTGGAGAGACCTGGATTGGACAGATGCACCACTTGCTGGATAAGGAACTGGCTGGATGGTTGCACTCAAAGATTTGCGGTCAATGGCTCAATGTCCAAGTGGAGATTGGTGATAAGTGGCATTTCTCAGGAATCGTTATTAGGACTGGTGCTGTTTAACATCTTTGTCAGCAACATGGACAGTGGGATTGAGTGCACCCCAAGCAGGTTTGCTGATGACACCAAGCTGTGTGGTGCTGTCAACACACTGGATGTATGCCGTCCAGAGGAATCTGGACAGGCTTGAGAGATGGGCCTGTGCAAACATCATGAAGTTCAACATGGCCAAGTGCAAGGTTCTGCGCTTGGGTCGGTGCAAACCCAAGCACAAATACAGGCAGGGCAGGGAATGGATTGAGAGCAGCCCCGAGGAGAAGGGCTTGTGGGGTGCTGGTTGATGAAGAAGCTCAATATGAGCCAGCAATGTGTACTTGCAGCCCAGAAAGCCAACTGTATCCTGAGCTGCATAAGAAGCATGGCCAGCAGGTCAAGGGAGGTGATTTTTCCCCTCTACTCTGCTCTTGTGAAACCTCACCTGAAGCACTACGTTCAGCTCTGGGGCACCCAGCACAAGAAGGACATGGACCTATCAGAGCAAATCCAGAGGAAGACCATAAGAATGATCAAGGGGCTGGAGCACCTCTCCTATGAAGACAGGCTGAGAAAATTGGGATTGTTCCGCCTGAAAAAGAGAAGGCTCCAGGGAAAGCAGCCTTCCAGTACCTAAAGGGGGCCTACAGGAAAGCTGGAGAGGGACTTTTTTCTCAGGGAGTGTAGTAATAGGACAAGGAGTAATGGCTTTAAACTAAAAGAGGGTAGATTTAAATTAGATATAAGGAAGAAATTCTTCACTATGAGGGTAGTGAGGCACTGGAATAGGCTGCCCAGAGAAGCTGTGGCTGCCCCATCTCTGGAAGTGTTCAAGGCCAGACTGGATGGGGCTTTGAGCAATCTGCTCTGTTGGGAGGTGTCCCTACCCATGGCAGGGACGTTGGAACTGGGTGGTCCTTAAGAGTCCTTTCAACAAAACCATTCTATGATTCTATAAAATTTTCTTGTTGATCAGCATTTCTGAAGTAAAAGTAGTTCATTTCACCAGAAGAAAATAAAATTACTGAGCTCAGACACATAGTTTTGCACATTTTTAATACAAGCTCTGGGACTGTGATTAATGAATAGAACAGAATTTGAAGACTCACAAGAAGTTACTTCTCTATCGAAAAAGCTGAAATAAAAAATATTAATTGGAAGTTCTATATGTGAAACGTTTATTCCAGACTTTCAAGGAAGAAATTTCAAAACCTTTGTTCATGCTGAGATAGCTAAGGATTTCATAGAATTGAAAAATGATTCAGGTTGGAAGAGATCTCAGAAGGCCAACCAGTGGAATCTCCTGCTTAAAGCAGAGTTCGCTGTAAGACCACCAATCCAAATATAAAATGAGCATTGTATATAATGCTCAGTTCTGAAATGGTCACCTGCAGATCCATGTGCTTCCTGGGCAGGCTGCTAAATACCTTCTACCTATGTAACAACCAGAAAGCTGGAAGGAAAATTCAGTCAGCATATGAAGAAGCTGCAATATTTTCTGAACAAGGTTATGTGATAAGACCACATTATACACTTTTTTCCACTGTTCACAGTAGCTGCTATTTGTTTAGATGTGAATTTTAAAGCTCTGTGTGCTAATTATGAAGCTAAGACATACCAGCCTCCTGATCACTTTATGAAAACTGTATTCTGTTCCCCCAGGTTATAATACTCTGAAAAAGTTCGTGCAACAAGTAACAAAGAGAAAAAGCAAATTAGATCCTCACAGCAGTTTCTTGGAGTTTACATAAAAGCGCACAGTTGGTTGTTGTTGAATGATACCTAGAAACAGTAGATAGCTGACAGTTACCAAGAGGTTGCCTATATTATGTAAAAGATAAAGATGTAAAAGATGCAAGCAGTAATCAGTTAAATACTCATCAGACCTGCCTGGAGGACAGACCTACCTGGTATCTACTTGTAAGTCTACAGGATCAAGAGATCAGGAAAAATGCTCTGGAGAAAGCTCAAAATGAACCAGACAGACTTGTGAATCTTCCAAAGCTGAAAGATAGAGAGACCGGAACGTTCGGATAGCGACTTCATTATTAAAAATAAAAGGTAGGCCAGACTCAACCTCATTATATACCTGAAGACAAAGTTCTGAAAATTGAGCAAGTCAGCAAACAGCTTACCTACTGACTTTCTTAACTGAAACTGCAGCCAGATATGTCCTTTCTTAGCCTGCTTCCTGAGGGGAGTATCAGTAGAGAAGCCCACAACAAAGAGAAATGAGAGCTGCAACCTCATAGACTTGGGTGGCATTGTAATGCCTCAACTACAGGCACCTTCATTCATGGGGAGAAAACCGCCTTTATTTTTTTGGTAGAGATAGCTAGAAAATCAACAGAAATCTATCCAGGATTCCTAATGAAGGCAAAAATGATTATTTCAGATCTACTCTCAACCTCAAATGCTAAAGATTACTTAAAAAAATATTTGGAGTGACAAAGGTTTGGGGTATTATGCTAACACAGTAAAAATTATATAAAAGCTTGGTAAAAGAAGAAAATGTAATTCATAATGGCTTGTATTATTAGAATGATCAGGGTAACGAAGTCATGACCTGTCTGCTATGAAAAAATAACACCACCAGAAAAAAATAACAACCAGATCATGATTACCTGTTACAAAATATTATCCTTTTAATTTCTTAAATAGAGGTAATTTATAAGAGGTAATTAGAGGTATAAGAAGTATTAGAGGTAGTTTTTAAGACACAGGACATTCACTGTAAACTCTAAGAGCTAAGCTAACAATTTCACATTGTGCTGAAAATAATGGAATTTAGACTTATAGAGTCAATATTTATATATCAGGAAAATATCACAAATAGATACCACTTCATTATAATAGAAATAAAACAATTCATTGTAGTTAAAACTGATCAGCATATGCACATGTATATCTCCAAATATCTGCAGTCATACTATTATGCACATGTCTGGGTACAGGTAATATGTTTAAATTATAAAATGTGGAGTGAAATCAGAGTTTTATAAGGAATGCATTGCACTTAGCCTGTGTCTTCACTAACTTCGCTAGTATCAGCTCTAATCACTGATCCATCACTCAAGCATTTAATTTACCACTCTAAGTGTGGAATTAAATTTAAAATAATAATAATAATAATAAATAACCACCAATAAAAATGAGAAAAACAAACCAAAGCAACAAAAAAAAAAAAAACACACCACACCAACAACTTTACAAATAAGTTTTGTGTAGTATTTCCTCCTCAGTTCCCATGTGGAAAAGTGATATCAACTGAGAAACAAGTTGAGAAACAAGACAGGAAGTATTAGGGCATATAACCAAGAATCTCTGTAATCTAGTTTCTCAGGATCTTAGTGACTTGAAACTAGTTTCATTTCATTGCAAAGGGGAAAAAACACTTTCCATTGTAATAAAGAACATTTATTTCCCGTTAGATTAAGAAGTGTTGGTATAAAACCTAAAATTTTATGAGCAGAAAAGACATTTAAAACACAGATCTTGTCTTCAGCTTTTTTTCTCTCTCTCCTTACTCAAGCACAATCATTTTCATGTCTAATAACTGAGAAACTAGTCCTATAAAATCAGGGCTTTACTTTTTTTGTATTTTCTTGTAAGTTACTTAGAGGCTTTTTGTTTTGTTTTCATGCAAAAATATAGCATATACAGAAAAAAATAATAGTACTTGTTAAAAATCATATGCAATGGCTTAAGCACAGTTTCATCCATCTAGAGCAGTGTGTTCATTTCAAACTCGTCCTGTTTAACCACATCTTCATATAAACATTCTGTGTATGGCACTACATACAAAGTAAAGTAATTGCAAACAGTTATCAAATTACTTTATAGGACACTGAATATTGCTACTGTTGAAGAACCAAATTTATCCTATATATGACAATGTCCTATACAGGACAGATGAGAAACAAAAATATATCCTATATAGGATCAATAGACAAGACAAAATTTTACTAATGTTCACTCATTTCTTTCTTCATCTTTTTCTTACTTAAAAAAATGGAAAATCATTTATTTAAAGTTCTATATAATCTATTTCACATTCTCCGTACAGGAAACTTTTTTTTATTAATTAAAATTGTTCTGGAAATTGGAATGAACTAGAGAAAACACTAGACCAATGATACCTTGAAAATATATTTTGCATGTCCTATAGATATTAAAAGAAGTCAGTATGAATCAGGCAAAAAGATGCCAAAAATAACAGCAAATGAGTAATAGAAAACATTCCAAGTAAATTATATTTTCAAAATTCTTACACAAAAGATTTTTAAAGTATCTATTAGAGGGTCTAAAATACAATTGACACTTTTTGTTTTATTTTAGATACATAAAAGTAGAAAACATTCAGTTAATTCCATGATTTTGAGTAACTCTAAAGATTTACAAAGAGGTTCATATTTTTAAGTTAGAACTTCAGTGATCCTATTCAACTAAAACCTAGGTGTGGATTATTACCTTACACAGTAAAGAAAAAGAGTTTATGAAAGAAACACATTAGCACACGGCACTGAAATTTGTAAGAAACTAAAAGAACTGCTGAGAAACATGGAACAAGTAAGTATAAAGAAAATAAGGACCAGTAAATTACTAAAGGGTAAAATAACATTTTCTGAAAGAACGTGTTAACGTTGACCCCTTGCAGCTTTAAAGTTTTATGACATTTTTATAAAGGAAGCTACTTTTAAGGAGCTGATGTGACTCTATTCCCAACCAAAAACTCACTTGTTTGATGCGGTCTGGATTAACAGTGGTCTGAGGCTGTAGGATGCTGACAGGCTCTGTCTTGGCCACATTTTGAGGCATTTCTCGAATCTTCTCCGCAATGAAGCCATGAACTGCATTTAGTGCTTCGACTGTTCCCTGGATCAGACACACCCGCTCTGTAGTACCTACAAAAAATAAAAATAAAAATAAAAAATGACCTGAATAGAATGGATTCATCAGATCTCACAAACCACATACGTTATTTCATAAAGATGACACTCAAAAGCAGAGTGAAAAAACAACTAACGGTAGCTCAATAAACATAATAACAAAGGAAGAGATTTCCAAAAGGTAACACGATGATCTGAAAACGTAACTCCTGTTCATGTAGATCCCATCAACATGTAACATTCCAATTCAACCTGGATAAAAGAGCATCCATAACAACTTAGAAAAATAAATAAAAGAAGATAAAATATTAGGTTCAGTTGGAAATACAAGAAAATTTAAGAAGTCTTTACAGAATACGTCTTTTAAATGACTTTGGCCTAGAACTTCTAGTGAACACAAGGATGAACGTAATAGCCTATATTATAGATGAACTTGAAATACACTTTTGTAATGATCACCTGAACTGCAAACGCATCGATTTAGGGTAGACATTATTAGATCATTTCTTGAAACAGCCACAAATCATTATGGCAAGACCTTTCAAGGCCAACCAAATTCATATATCTGACTACCCACCTTGTCTTTTATAACTTTCCCATCATAAAACAACCTTGCAGTAACTATTTACTAAATACCTGGAGCTGTATTTTATGTGATTTAGATGGAAATCATGAAAGCCTCTACTAAATAGCTAGTTAATTCTCCGCAACTTACATTTCAAGAACTTCTGTAAATATAGATATGCTGAATACCACTCATGTAGGATATCTAGAATCTACGAGATTACCTTCTAAGCATCCATCTTCTAAGGTTATGGAAAGATATTATGCACTTGGCAAATATACCTAATATGTGAAATAAATATTTGTTCTATGTGTAAGAACGCATGTGTTCCCACTTTACTCTGTGCTGGTGCAGCCTCACCTCGAGTACTGTGGGCAGTTTTGGGTGCCACAGTCTAAGACATAAAACTGTTACAGAGTGTCCAAAGGAGGGCTATGAAGATGGTGAAGAGTCTGGAGGGCAAGAAGTACAAGGAGCAGCTGAAGTCGCATGGTTTGTTCAGCCTGGAGAAGAGAAGACTGAGAGGAAACCTCATGAGGGAAGCGGAAGGGCAGGAACTGATCTCTTCTCTTTGGTGACCAGCAATAGGACCCAAGGAAATGGCTTGAAGCTGTGACAGGGACAGTTCAGGCAGGGTATCAGGAAAAGATTCTTCACCAAGAGCGTGGTGGGGCATTGGAACAGGCTCCCCAGGGAAGTGATCATGGCACCGAGCCTGCTGGAGTTCAAGAAGTGTTTGGACACTGCTCTCAGATGTAGGGTGTGATTTTTTGGGTACTCCTTTGGGGACCCAAGGAGTTTGACTCGATCATCCTTGTGGGTCCCTTCCAACTCTGGATATTCCATGAATACTAGGACTTTGGTGGCCATGAAATCACCAAAGGGGAGGGGAACACTGCATGTTCCCCCCCTTGCCCCTCCATACTCATTTATAAAAATAGTACAGATACTCACTAAAAACAGTCCTTAAAAATATTCCTCATTCCCAAACGCTGTGAAGTGTAACCAATGACTTCAGTGTTACATGGTTTTCTGTTCTAGCAATTATATTCTACTCTATAACTTCAATCTCCTCACTGTCTGCGCCATTCTCCTCTCTAGTGTGAGGCACTTTCTTTTTCTTGTATTGGCCTTTGCTCCCTTTCCCTTGTATCAGTATTACTTACTTTCACCTTTAATTTCATTGACTCTTACAATCACTCACTTAACCTTGTAGCCTGGGGAAAGACAGTCTGAGATGCCATGTTTATCACATCTTTTGCATAGTACCTCACAGAATTTGCAATCCCATGTATCTCATCAAGTGTTTAATAGCCATTGTACCTTAGGTTACAATTCTCTAGAAAGGCTTAAACAAAACCTACATTGCTACGTAATCCTTTTCCAAACTGAAATTGGTCTGTTTGTGTTGCAAAAACCACCAGTCCTTATTTCTTTGATATCATTGTTACAAAGATCTACAGAATGTCCAAGGAAAACTCCAATTCTACCCCTGCAGAAATACTCAAAAAGCCTTTGTTTACTTTTTCTGACTAAGACGGTTTTAGATTATTTTGTATGGCTTCACTGAATAGCAAAAAGGTTTTGAATCCTTTTTTTTTTTTTAAAAAAAAACAAAACAGTGATAAGGATATATGTATGGCACTGCACTGAAACAATCCATATTCTGTATTCTATATATCAAACCACTTAAATATGTTTGACAAAATCAGTTTTGACTTGAAAAACGCTGTCTAACAAGTGCTTATGGAAAAATGAAACTTAGGAGGAGGCATTGTAGTTTTGACTTTTGCCCTGCAGAAATTCCAAAACAAGACAACCTGGATGTCCAGGTAAAATTGCTTTGAAATTAAATGTGCTGCATGCATTTCCAATATACTCAAATTAATGTTTTTCATCATCATGTTTGTACCTTGTAATAAAAGAACAGTAGAATAGTAACAGAAGAAAACTATAACGTGAAATATCATGACATTAGTGTATTCCTGTAAACTTAATAGTAATAATAGTACGCAAAGATATGCCAAATACATATCCCTAATCAATGCTGTGCACATTTTGCTTCAAGGTAAGAGGGGGAAAACCAGAGTGATAAATTTGAGTCACAGACTTACCATAAAAAAATATGTCTTATTACTGTCATATTCCTAGTAAAAGTTAATGACACAATCCCACATGGATCTTTTCACATGAAAAATTCATTCACCCTACCTAAACAAATGAAAATTACAAGGTAATGATGTGGCAAATATTAATAGGTTTGCAAGGATTTCTGAAGTTCACTACATGTCATCGGGCTTCATTAGCATTATCTGCACAGAGTCACAGACAATAACATGGATGGGAGAAATGTATCAGGGAAGTAAGTAATCTCCTCCTTAAAATTCCCTTCCTATGTATCTTATGTCTTTAGTAATATCTATTGTTATCAATACATCCAAAGATATGCTCCTTACAAAACAGCAACGAAGTCTGTAAAGGAGAACAGTACAGCAGCCTTATTAGTCACCTGCAAGAACAAATTGTTTTCATTAGTAAATGCTTCTCATCCGCTGATATGGGTAGTCTCTAGAGATAAAATATTGCATTTCCTAAAGATGAAGCAGCACATTAAGAGTTCTGCCTGTTCAGTAACCAAATGTGTTCATACACATTCAACAACTTGCACAGCCTTTTTTTTTTATTTAAAAAACAAATAAACAATCAGGCTACACTGAAATCCAACCACCTGAAAGTAGCTCTAGAGCCAAACTGACATAACGATAAACAAACAGTATTTTCTCTGTTAAAAGGTTATTTAAAAATAATTATAATTAGGATTAAACCATGCCAATCAGTATTTCAAAAGCTGCAAGGTTAATAATCCTTGAGATTAAATCTAAAGTTAAATTGATTATACCCTGAACAGCATACTATACTTGTGTCACAATCAAATGTATATTTGTCAATAGCAAGATTTTTAAAACATTTATGTGACCAGTTACAATGACTTTTCAGATATCAGCTTCAAAATACAACCTTTTTTCCCCTCCCACAAAACACCTTATTAAAAAGGGAGTTTGAATGGCTTAAGTGGAAGTCACCACATTAAATGAAACTCGGTTCCCCTAGATGTAGCTTTTTTGATGCTTTTGCTTTTTTTTTTTTTTTTTCCCCCTCCCTACTTGGCTCCCTTCTCCTTTTGCAAACAACTCCTGTGGTTTCTGTGTAAATCAATCCAGCTCTAAGAAAATGCTCTGGGGAGTCTTTACACTGCAGTATTAATTGTCTCCTAAATGATGAGATGTGATGTGGATTGATCAATGCAGCTAATGCAAGTGTTCTCTAGGTCAGCAGACAACACACTGAAACCAAACACAGATCAGGTTACATCCAAGCTACTGGAGTCTGATATGGAAAGCACTTAACAGGGATGACTGCTGTCAAAACATATGAAAGGAAAACAGACAGTACAGGAATTTCATTGGACTTGGCACTGTGACTAAACGGCACGCTACTGTCAGTGCTCTTTTAGAGCATGCTGTATAGTACACGTAAGTCATACTACAGGCGAAACACACTGTGTTTTAGCATGTATAAACCAGGATGCAGTAAATGGAAATCACTGCTCCATGAAGAAATAGAATCGTGCAAAAGCCCAGTCCACAGTAGGTAAGATGCAATTAGTTAAAATGTGTCACCATAGCAGACCGTTTTCTTTGAGGGTTAAACCATATGATTTCTACTGAAACAAACAACAAACAAAAAAAAGTTAAAAAGAAAAGGAGTCTGGAGAAATTGTGTACATGTACAGTTGGGAATTGCTTTAATCTTTTGAAGTGATGTTGTCATACTCCCTCACACAACTCTAATGGCTTTTCACTCAGATAACAGCGTACAATAATTTACAAGAGTCAAGCAAAAGGAAAACTGCCAGCTATATGACCAACCTGTACAACAAAAACAAGCCTATGAATCACTAAAGTTGGTGAGATTTCTGTCATTTAGAAAAGCTTTTAGACTCCATTACTGTCTAAAGTAAACTGTCAGATTATTTATCATTTAGCAGTCCTATCCATTCATTTTGCAAGTTTCTGTGAAAAAAAAGATGAGCCAATTATATGCATAATTCGTGACATATAATTTTCAAAATATGTATTAAAAATACAAATCTCATTTTTGAGAGAACTGTTTTAGAGAAAGACAACCTACCAAATAATCAGTCTTTACTGTTTTACTTTTTTTCTGTCCAAATGTTGTCAAAATAAAATTACTCTACTTTTTAATTATTTAGACATCAAATCAGAGTTGGTGTCATGTATGGTATATTTTCTTTTACATATGAAGAAATAAAATGTATACAAGAAAATAACTTTGCCACAGAAAATTTATAAATGCATATTAGGTGGTCATCATCCTCGTACATTAAAAAAATATATATATTTTTTATGTGTATTCATTAATACTAAACTCCATGACAGAAGTTTGTATGTGACTGTAAAACAGGAAAACCAGTATCTACATATATGCTACCACAACTTTGTGTTTGTTTCTAAGGAACACAAGTAAATTACTCAATATTTGCTCTATTTTTATGACAGTAAAATTCCTCTTATATCAGAATTCAACTTAATTTTGCAAAGGTATGTTTTAACTTTTTCTTATAAAATAAAAGGGGCAGAGTATAAGTGTACAAGAAAGCCTGCCTGTTAATACTGCTCACCAGAAAATAGATTCATAAAACTAATGAAGAAAAAAAGAATCTGAATCAGTTTTGTGCTTGCTTGCTTTTAGGAGACAATTTATAGGCCCTAGTTGTTGAACATGAAAATAGACTTAAAATACAGTTCCATGCAGAGAGAGAAATATGTAAGCATTAGCAGCCATCAACCTGTTTAAATTTAATAAACCTATTTAAATGTAAGTAAACAAAATCCTGGTTTGATATCTAGTAAGTTGGGCAGGCCTAAAAGTTAAAACATCTTTCACTAACTCTATTTTCATTGTTTGTTTCTCCTTCCATCCCTTTAACCACCTAAAACTTTACTTCTGGCAAATATCCTTTGACAAGTACATCCCACTAATTTTATAAAGCACATTTTAAATCCAGTTCTGAAATTTCAAACCCACACACAAGCTTTTAATAGGAGAAGGTTATTACTTATTAGACAACTGATACAGCTTTTAAAACAACCATTAAAATAAACACAAGATATGCAGTAGGACGAAGGACACAGCAATATGATGCTCTCAATGCTTTTATTTCTATTCTTAACAGGAATACATCTATCTATATATGGTACCATTAAGCTTTAAGTGTTTCTTTCAAGGCTCTGATTCAGTAAGTAAAAGTTCCACTGTATTCACAGAAACACTCACTGAAAGTTAAATGTGCTTCTGTATTTTACGAACCTTAGTTGAAATATTTTGGGAAACACACTGTACCTTTCAGAAAGGAATGTTTGGCATTTCTATGACTCTATATGCTTTTTATTGGGCTTTGACATCAGTCTTAAAAAGCATTTGAAAACCTAAACAGGCACAACGCATTATCAGCACAGGGTAACTCCAATGGATCTACTAATTAAATCTCCTTATATTTTTCCAGCATATCATGCCAACTTCTTTGACACTGAAAGGGAAAACCTGACAGAAGGGACAGAGCTAAGACTTTAACTAACTGAAAGGCTAAGCTACAATCTCTGATCAGCTGATTTGCATTAAGCTTTTTATTTGATAAATCACAGTACAGCAGTCTGCTAACCCTAGCATCTTATATGTTTATTTTTCTGACTGATGATCAAAGGGCCTCTACAGTGGAGTTCTATAGCCAGCAAATGCTTCGGCCTGAAAATGATCTTTCTAAAGCTCCTGGTAAAATACAACTGTGCTTTGACACCATTCCCTAGCAATGCAAAATAACCAGTCTTTACTAAATTGACAGTAATGCTCTTAACATGAAAATCAGATAAACTCTTCCTTGCATCTAACATTTCCTCATTGCAATTACCTAAAACCTCAGCAAATGAAAACCAGACAATAAAAATAATGTTTTATTTAAATGCATTACTAGTATTTCATACCTCAAACAGATGTAGAAAAAAATTGTTATATACGTGATAAATGTACACATCCTTAAATGCAACACATAAGAACATCCCACTTATGTGCAAAATGTCATAGGAAACTCAACGAAGCGGTTTCCTACTTTGATCCTTGTCTCCCTGCTGCCCTTGTACCCTCATTTCTTGAGACAGAATTAATTGGTCTTAATTCAGAGCTTGTTCCCATCATTATTACAGACAAAGACATTTCTCTCAGCACAAACCTTACTTCCCTGATAGACTTCCCAAAATGGAAGAGGAAATAAGAGCTGGTAGCAATGCTAGAACATTCATATTCTAAATTTGTTTTCCTCTAGATGAAATAATTTTGGAACTGTTTACACATACAAAAATAGGGAGTAAAACTTAACTTTTCCTGACCAAGTAATTAAAATAGCAAAATCAAAGAGAACAATCTAATTGAAGGAAATCTAAGAATTCAAAAAGAAATAAACATGGCCCTCTAAGAATCTTACTGATGTCTCTCTCATAAACCCAGGGCATCCTTAACTTGAATTTTCAAGTACAGATTGACTAGATACATTCAGCTTAACTAATGCTCCATTCTTCTTTAAGAAAGCAAGAAACTGTTCCCTTTAATGTTTCACCCCCTGAAATTATAGCTATTAATGTTTTCTGCAGCTACGTTATACTTTATATGAGTCAAGCATCTAATAAAAGGAATAAGTTAAATTATGTATAAGTGTTCTATTTCTTGAAACATATTAACAGATGTGATGATTAACAAGCACATGCAATCTATGCATGTGATACGCTGAAATCTGCAAAAATAACATGGAGTTCTCTAACATCAGTCCTCTAATAATTTCTTATCAGGTGTCCTAGTTTACAGGAAACTTTATTTGCTTTAGCAGAAACAGCAGACTGCTGAGCCCATATTGATCACATATTGTCATTTAGGTGTGGCACACCCAAAAGTGGCCAATATCGTTAGCTAATTAAATCTCAGAGAGGGCTATCACTCAACTGTACATCCCAATCTGACTACCTTCCCAGGTCCTCACCTGTATCTGTGAACAGTAAAACGGAGCACTGCAAGATGTGCCCCCACTGTGCCCCACTCCTGTAGTGGGGTATGAGAGGATGCCCCGGTGTGACTTGGAACTTCAACACCACAAGAAATCAAGTCAGAACACCAAACTTGGCTACAAGTGTTTCAGTCTGATGTACCACATATGCAGTACGTATGTCAAAATAACAGCTTGTCAAAATAAAACTATAAAATTTTAATCAATTACAATGTTAAAACAAGAAAAAGACTCTTAGATACACTGCTGTAAGTTCAAAATACATCAGATGTCTCAGTAAATATTCACAGACTCCATAACTTCAGTTTGGCTTCTTCTGGAAGTAGACTGGAAGATAACTTCAGTTTTTCAACTTGCATATATACCTACACATATTCATAAATTTAGCTACACACACATATGTGCACTTACATTTTAAAATAAATAGTATACAAGTGGGTATTATTGTTATTGAATATGTGACCTCTGAAGAACAATCCAGATATTGAAAGGAATCAAACTGACAAATGCTGTGAAGCATATGAGTTTTCAGAGTTATATGGAAACTTCAAGTTTATAGTCCATTGCACTCAGGTTGCATGTGAATTACATGAATCCAGGTTTAACATAGTTGTAAATCCGAAGAAATGGATTATTTCTTTGTGAGAGAGAAAATTAGGAAATTAAATTTTTTTTTTTAAGAAAAAAAACAAACCTCACAATTAATAAAGGTTTAGACGGGATAATGAGTCATCTTGAAAGCAAACAATCCCTTGAACAAAATCCGTTTTGTTGTATATCAGCTAAGGATTTAATGTTGATTTAAAAAAAATATACAAAGGGAGATGAGGAATTATTAATACTATACCGTTATGTATAAGACAGCAAACAAGAGATTATAACTCCTTTTGTCTAAGATTTATTCATGAAACAACTGCAGATTCCACTTGCAAAAGCTTATGAAATTCACTCAAAACAGAGGTAAGGCCACAGACTTTTTTTCTTCCTACAGTATTATGAAAGATTGATTGTTTTTCATTTAACTAACAGAGAGAAAGCAGTGAGAGGGAGCACAGCCTAATTATACTTTGGGAAGCAAGCACGTTTCTAGAAAATAAAAGCTCTACTGTTCAAACAAAATCAAACCCCACTTGACTCCATCACAAAATTTTCAACCCAAATTAAATATCTTGTATTGTTTTGGTCAAAATATGTAATAGTAAAAGCAGTTACAAAGAGATAAAGAAGATTATTTTTAATTTGTTTAGATTTAGCTGAGATTTTGTGTCAAATAAAAACTTCCTCAAAAGTATCTGGGGAAACAACCTCCTATGTATTTTTCCTCCTACTTCCCAAATTGTTAAGGTAAACAGGCTAAATGAACTGTCATCTTCAGTTCTCTTTGATCGGAAAGTGAACATATTTCCTATAGGTCCTCAAGAAAAAAAATAATGAAATACACAAGGAGAATCAAAAAATAACAAATTTTAACAGAATATGAAATATACTTCTTGCTATTTAAATGTTCCATCTATTTAAAAAAAAAAAAAACAACAAAAAACACAACAGGTGAGGGTCCTCCAGTTATGTTATATTCTCTGCTAAGGTGAGAATCTCCTGATCCCTTTCCTTCTGTATTTTTAACGGTGGTTGACAGACAGCAATATTCTTCCGGCTCATATAAGCACTTCTTCAAAATGAGATAGGCTTGGCATTAAGGTATATATATATCTATTTTCTAATAAGGTGACGTAATAATTTGATTATTCATATACTTTTAAGATTATCATGGTGCGTAGAATTTTGCATTAACATTTTTAATGATATCAGTGAACAGTAAGCATCTAACTAAATGAAGTTAATAAAAAATATCTAAGCTTGATGAAAATGTGAAGGTGACTGAGAAATAAAGGCTGTCAAAATCATTAAAAAGCAAGAAGACCAAATACCCCCACAACACCAAATTTGTTGCAGAAAAAAAGAGTTGACCTTATTTTTGGAACAGATATAGAATATATCTCTCAGAATAGAAAGAAAAAATTACATGTGTTTTTCAATGTATCTGGAATGAATTTTCCAATCAACAAAAGCACTTAAGAATATTTTTCATGCAAAGCAATGTTCTGTTGGCAATTACAGCTTTCATGCTACGCTATAGTAATATGAACCTTTGTTATTAGTGACTCCTACACATACAATTACTAAAAGAAGGAAAAAAACACCAATTTAAACAGTAAAATATACTTTAAGAAATTGTAGGAATTGATGCATCTTATAGAGTGATAACAGTTCAAATATCTAAGGGGGTTTTTCTCCTCAAAAATATTTCTCAGGTTTCATAGTTTAAAAGCCTGTGAAAAGCTTTGGAAAATCTTTCTAGATACGGCCAGTTGCTCAAGAAATACAATCGTCAAATATATTCATTACAATGTATCTGTTTGGAAGAAGTAAATACCACATTTCAAGTAAATGAACTATACCATAAATTTAGATTAGAGATTCTAATTCAAGAACGAAATTTCTCAATACTTGTGCACTATAAAATACTGGTAGTTATAGGTATGTTTTAAATATACTTGAAAGCAAAAATTCAAGTGAACATGGAAACAAATTTTTAACAGTATACTTATTATTGTTGAATCCTTTTTAATTTAATTCATGATCCTGCAAGAAACTGACTTTATCCATAGTGTTAAAGATTAACTCCACAGAAAAAAAGGTCATTCCATGTAAGGGTAAAATGTAGAGAAGGACATACAATACATACCAACTGTATTGTATCGATTATTCTACATCGCAGTCCAGAAATATAGGAGACAGCAATGCACATGGATTTATGTTTTCAGAGTAGGAAAAAAATGTGAAAAGCAGGATGAACTCCCATTTTGATGAGGTCATTACAACACACATATCAACATGCATATTCAAATGTGTGAAAACACAAAGACACACAACTTTGCTGTTGCATATTAAATTAAATTCATTGCTCCCCGGTAATGGACTTCTAATCCAGGGTTTATATGGATTAACAGGTAGGGGCTGTTTCTGACTACTACCCAAGCATTCAGTACACTACAATTATTTTTGTTTTCCTTCCTGGCTTCCAGATTGTAACCCTGTTATAGCATGTCTTTTTTTTTTTTCCCCATGAATGTTATATCCCCCTAAATTTAACTTTCTAAAATTGTGGATGAAAAGCTGCTTTTTATTTATATATCCATCAAACAGCTATATATTATTTTATCCTCAGCACTCAAAAATTCCTGTTTTAAATATATTTGCTGAACTATTTTCATTCTTTTACAAAAGTACTTTTTCAGTAGTCAAGGTAGATATTATGGCCTTGGCAAACTTAGTACTGATGAGCTAAAGATCTTGCTTTTTTTTTTTTTTGTCATGTTCTGTTATAAAAACTACGCAGGAAAAAAAAAAAAAAGAAAAATGTTGAAGAGGGTTGTAAACTTTACCTTCTTCCGTACCCCTTCACTCTCAGAAATATTATAGTTTTATATTATAGTTTTAAGTGAACAAAAGTCTTCTACTAGTACTACAGCCATGTCTACACAGAAACCTTTTTTATGGGTCAATCATGTTACAAGTATTCTCAACTCTTATTTTCAAACGAATAATGCCACAATTCATTATTTAGAAATACTATCACATTTCAGCGCTAGATTAGTAGACTTGAGGGAATCTAGACAACTAGCTCGTGCTACTTCTCTGATCAAGAGCAGGGCTGAAAATAAGATATTTTTTCCTACAATTTTGAACAGAAGGCCAAAGCAATCCCATTCAAAAACAGAATGGTGTCAGAATTCATCTGGAATGTGTCAAAACGTTAACAGCCACAACGTCATTATCAGATCCTTAAATCTACAGATATTGCCACTGAAGTCACTGAAACTCTATAGGCAATGTCTCCAACAGAAATCTGATTACAAAATAAGAACATGGACTGAATATACTCTAATTAGGTTTCATCATTCTCCACATTTTTATTCTGAATGAAGCAGATAAGCATAAGCAGATAAATAAAACACCAGATTCTAGATAGCCTTAAAATCATACATTTTCTTGCATTACATCAAAATCCTAAGACTATTTTAGGACTGAGCTTTTTTTTTTTCTTCTTCTTCTTTCCCTCTTTTAAAATGGAAATCCTGTAACTTCTTTTTTTTTGAAACTGAAAGGCAGATTTTTCTGGCAGGTTCTGATTTAGGATTTTCTATATAGCCTAACATAGAAACCTTTTAACATACTTAAATGTGCTTATTATTTACCTAGCAGACACTTGCTGATCTTCCAGTATATCAAACTGGAGAGATCTTGATCAGCTAAATATAAGAATTATTTCTAACATGAAACCATACATGGTACTGTCTCTGATGGAGACTGTCAGGTTAATAAGTGATTGATAATAAAAAAATAATAAAAGGTGAGGATGATCAAATATGATTGCACACTAACATTGTGGTTAGAAAACCTTCCCTGGAAGACTGAGGAAACATTTACCTTCACTTTGCAAGGAGAATATTACAACTACGTGAATTCAAGTTGTGTCTGCCTAAAAGCACAAACGACGTGTAAAATAACATGATATAAATAAAGATAGCTGAAACAAAATGACTATAGAAATGCCCAAAGAATAAATCTTCCCCTAAATTAAATCATAAGCTGAGAATCCTGTGCATAAAAACTCCTCAGGTACCAGTGGGGAAGAAGGAACCTGAGTCTCAGGTGACTCCAAGGCAGCAGTTTTCCCACTGCTCTTCTTGCAGGGAGCCTCCCCATGAGTTGGAACTTCTGATGCACCTGAGTAAGCTGCTGATTCTCAGATACTCCCCTATGGCCCTGCCATGCAGTAACGCAAGATAAATTTCACTGAGAACCCCAACACTTCTCCTGAATAGGCAAGGAGAAAAGACAAGCTGACCTCTATAAGGCAGACTCTCTGCTGGTAAGAACGCACATAAAATTCTCTTCTTTCTATGTTTGCCTGTGCTTTTCTACATAAAAAGGCAGCAGACCTATAAATCAGAAAATGAACTTTGAGAATGGTACTTGCTCTGTATTATTTTGCTGTATGATTTCTGCACAAGGAACAGCCCAGCCCTCAGCAATCATGTCTGTTTCCTTCCCCAACTCTAAAGCAGTGATGCTCGTCTAGCTTCTTTAATTCAGTGGCAGGGAAGCCTTACTCATACATGTGTTGGGAATTGTCTCTTCCCCTCAGCCTAGTCATTCTGAGGGAAGAGACAATACCATCACCATCCCAAACCTCCCACATCACTTGTTACTACTGCTTCTATCACAGAACTTAGTGTCTTAGGGCAGGACCACTCCTACAGTGAGACTACACTGGCCAGTGAGATACACTCCTGAAACCACATGATCTCCTACCCCCACCCAAAACAACTGCCTCAGAGTAGGTGGTGATCCTCTTATACTACTTCTAAAATTGTGACAGTTTCAGATGGCGTTATTAATCCAGATCAAGTACAATTTTTCACACGCATTAGCAAGCCAAGTGAACCCAAGATAGAAATATATGCTTATATATATATATATATAAAAAGATGAACACGTGTGTGAAAATGATGCAAAGCATTTATACGCCTGAGGGGTGGATAGCATAAGAGTCCTCTGCCCCTTCTTTTCTCCCTCAACATCACCTGTCATCAGTGAAGATAATGACTTTTTCTTGCCTCAAAACCTAATTTCTTGTTGAGTCTTAAGCTTTCATAATTCATTATCCACCAAGCTACTTCCTCACATCTCTTTTTAGCAAAATAATATGCTAAATAATAAAAAATACGCATCTTCTGTATGACACAACAATTTCATTTTTATTTTTCATGCCATTTATTTGTATTTTATAAAACAAAAATTACAAATGAAGTTAAACAGTTTTTTCTTCATATCTCTCCCACAAACTTCGAGGGCACATTCCATGCCTAACCAGTGGCTTACAATTCTTAACTCTGAAATTTTAAAAATCTTATCAGCCAAAAACACGTCTCAGAGGAAAAGAAAAACCACCACCAACAGAACTTTTTCTTAAAAAGCAAGCAGACAAACACAGAGATTTTAGGTAGAGGACCTCCACAAGCCACTCTCCAACACATTTGAAAAATCATGGCAGTAAGGTGAAATCCCCAGTGACTGGAAAAAGGGAAAGATCACTCCCACTTTTAAAAAGGGTAGAAAGGAAGACCCAAGGAACTACAGACCGGTGAGCCTGACTTCTGTGCCTGGGCGGATCGTGGAACAAATCCTCCTGGACGCAATGCTAAAGCACAGGCAGGACAAGGAGGTGATCAGGACAGCCAGCACGGCTTCACCAAGGGCAAATCGTGCCTGACCAGTCTGGTGGCCTTCTATGATGCAGTAACTGCATCAGCCAACAAAGGAAGACTGACTGATGTCATCAGTCAGTCTAAGGGACAAACTGATGGACTTCTGCAAGGCCTTTGAAATGGTACCACATGACATCCTAATTTCTAAATTCGAAAGACATGGATTTGAAAGGTGGACCATCGGTGGATAAGGAATTAGCTTGATGGCCACACCCAGAAAGTAGTGCTCAATGGTTCTATGTCCAGCTGGAGACTTGTGATGGGCCGTGTCCCTCAGGGGCCTGTCTGGGGACCAGTTCTTTTCAATATCTTCATTGATGTCACAGATGATGGGATTGAGTGCACCCTCAGCACATTTGCAGATGACGCCAAGCTGAGTGATGCATTTGATACCAAAGAAGGAAGAGATGCCATCCAAAGGGACCTGGACAGGCTGGAGAAGTGGGCCGATGTGAACTGCATGAGCTTCAACAAGTCCAAATGCAAGGTGCTGCACCTGGGTCGGAGCAATCCCCGACATGAGCACAGACTGGGAGAAGAACTCATTGAGAACAGCCCTGCAGAGAAGGACTTGGGGGTTCTGGTGGATGAAAGGCTCAACATAAGCCAGCAGTGCACGCTCGCAGCCCAGAAGGCCAACTGAATCCTGGGCTGCATCAACAGAGGAGTGGCCAGCAGGGCAAGGGAGGTGATTGTTCCCCTCTGCTTTGCCCTTGTGAGGCCCCAGTTGGAGTACTGCATCCAGGTCTGTGGCCCCCAGCACAAGAAAGATGTGGACCAAGTCCAGAGGAACGCTACAAAGATGATCAGAGGGCGGGAGCACCTCTCCAGAGACCCTGAGAGAGCTGGGGATGTTCAGCCCGGAGAAGAGAAGGCTCTGGGGAGAACTCGTTGCAGTCTTTCAATACTTACAGTGGGGTTATAAAAACGATGGAGAAGGACCCTTTAACTCGGGTACATGATGATAGGACAACGGGGAATGGTCTTAAACTAAAAGAGGAAAGGAGGATAGATTTAGACTAGATATGAGGAGGAAATTCTTCACTCTGAGGGTAGTGAGGTACTTTAATAGGTTGCCAAGAGAAGCTGTGGATGGCCCATTCTTGAGGTGTTCAAGGCCAGGCTGGATGGGGCACTGGCCAACCTGATCTAGTGGGTCGTATCCCTGCCTATGGCAGGGGGGCTGGAGTTAGATGATCTTTAAGGTCCCTTCCAACCGAAGGCATTCTATGATTCTATGACGTTCTACAAGATGCTAATCTGTAGAAAAGTGCATTATGATGGCTTGATAAAGTAATTAATGGAATGTTATTTAAATGTTAACGGGGTGCATTTTTCAAGAACACATTTGAAGTGCAAGTAAAAGTTATCTTTTTATTTTCTAAAACAGAGAAAAAGTGAAAATTTCAGAATGTGAAAAGTGTTGTATTAAAATAAATGGAATGGGAAGACTAATTTTAAAATTTGTACATTCAAGGCACTGGCAGTTGAAATTTAGTAACTCTTAACTAGTATTACTTAAGATTAAAGTAGATAAGCTACATCTAATACAGGTTGAGATTAATTACCTCTGACAGGGCAAGCAACTGGGAACACTAAAAGTTGAGGAAAAGGCAGAAGTGGCATCACTCAAATAACTACCCTGGCAGAACACTTATTAGTCAGTAATTCATTTGACCATTTTGCTCCAAACAGAGTCAAAATAATTATCCCCTGAAGTAAACGCTGCTTAACTTCTTCATTCAAAATTTTTAAAACAAAATTGATTGCATATAAGAATGACCACGTTTCACGCCTTTTTGATACAGGTATTTGAAGTATGTTTAGCATTTGTCAGGGAGCAGGTATACACAAAGTAATTTAAGGTATAGCTCGCTAAACTGAAACAGTTTCAACTACAAACAATTATAAATGAAGAATCATGTTCAGGTTAAAACCTAGCAATAAGTATTTAATTTAGTCTAGAATTAAAAAGTTTGCAGTTCTAGTTCATGGCCAGAAACAGCATAAACAAAGTAAAAACTTTCCACTGATACCTTGTATTGCTTTGGAACATAGCTACAGCTACATGCAGCAAGATTCATTCCTGTAACTTGAATTTGTACCTACTCCAAGCAAGTCACTTCCTGAACTATGCTTCAGTTGTAACAGAATACTTGTATATGGAAACATCCATTTTCACAGCTTAGAGACTGCAAGGGGACTGTTTCTAATGCTGTTATTGACTGAGTATATTATGTCATGTTTTAAAATCTACCTGCTTTCCTCCAAACCTAGTTTTAGGCTTCTCTCTAGAAAATCAACAAAATGTCCTGGAATGGGATTAAAAAAAATAATCCTATTTGTTCTGAAATTTATTTTAGCACTGGATAAATAAGAAATTTTATATTCCCACTCCTGAGAAAAATCAAGATCAGAATCACAATAAAAACAACAAAATATCCAATTAATTTCATGAAACTAGATTACTAAAGCCTATTTCTATTTCCCTACAGATTTGCATCTTTCTGTCTAGGAAGGTAAGAAAGTACAGGCTTTTCCCTGAAAAAAAAAAAAAAGTGAAGCTTTTCCCTGAGTTGTTGATTTTCTGGGAACTGCAAATAGAGGCATATGCTGGTGCCCTCCTTCAGTGGGGGCCTTCATAGCATCGTTTACCAGTCCACAGATGCCTATCTTTACTAAACGTGTAAGAAGATAATTATCTCTGAGATCCTCAACTCTCTGTCAAACATGGTTTGTGGTAGCAAAAGATTCCAAACTGCTTTGCAGAGGCATCAGGAGAGTAAACAAATACTGGGCACTAAGCTACTGTGTCAGATGTAGAAAATACATATTAACTTCTATAGGAAATTGAAGATTTTCTGACGACCTCATTCCCATGTATTTAATTTGCCTTTCCTGATGGAGGTACACGGTGCAATTTGAGTGTCACAACACATCCTGATACCAAGATCACTCTCAATTACACTCATGACAGTTTTGTTTTGTGATCAAAAACTATGAGATCATGATCATTCCCCTTCCCAGGTTCCCACCAGTCACTGCATTTTTCACAGCTTTTTGTACCACTTCCAAGAAAATATACTTCTCACTGCGGGATTCTGGATATGATTAAGCTACTAAAATGATAGAAATAAAAGTAGAAAGGAATAACTGCAGCGCTTATACATGTGCAAATGGTAAGAAGTAACGTGGAGTTCATAAATCAACCCTAAATTGAACAAAAATTGGGAAAAAAGCATCATAAACAATGGGGGCTACCTAAACTTGAATGACTAAATTGTGAGAAACAAAACTGATGGAAAAATTTCATCCAAAATTTAGGTTTTTAAACGAAAAATAAGGATACAATAATCACATCATCTCGATAATTATGGTAAACCTTTTTTTTTAATTTTAATTTTTACAGTGATTTTCACTGCAGCATTTCGTGTAAGGGTATATTTTGTTTGTCTTTCTAATCATGAATATTACATGGATTGTGCTCAGTCTCAGAACATGAGCCTTTCTATATTTGTGGGTTTCTTGCTAATGTGCTATGGAATTCAAAACCTATGGGACTTTGGGACTTTAATTTAAGCCTGTGGCAATGAAGATGCAGCTGTTCATTTATAAGCAATCATCACAGCTACAGAAGTTGTAAGATTAAATTTGAAAAGCCACTTTCCTGAACTTTTAAAATGATTAAATTATAACAGAATCAGTGCTACTTTATATTAGAAATACTTTTACTCATTAACTTTCTTCCAAGTTTAAAATCAAACCAAACCAATTATACATAGCATTCCACCTGAGCTTGCATCAGGTTAGCATTGCAGATTATGTATCAGTATTTGATTATTATTGTAATGTTTGCTCCTCACATACATAATTAGAATATATCACCAGTGATGACCCAGTCAAGAGTCTTTGAGGTTGGCATTATAGACTTTATTCTGTGTTGGCTCAGGTGCAACTCAACACTGCTATTTTATTTATTTTAATTTATTTAAATAAATCTATCAGCGAATCAAACCAGAATTATAAAGTGGTGTTACTTACTCGTTATTGAAATGCCTTCTAATATATCTAAAGCAAATTTTATCAACATATAAAATCTACAGAACTCATCTCTGTCAAAGTTACAGATACCAACGTGAAATATATTCTTCACTGATTTGATGGGACAGCTGTGTACTTGTGCTATAAGTCACTACTTTAACTAGGATTCTGTTTGATAGGAGTGCGACAGGAAAGGGCTATAAACGGACTGTGTGTAAACGACAGACCAAGAGAGAGTCCAGAAACTCTAAAATAGTGCCAAAGCTCAATTCCTGAAGCTGAATTCCAATGTTCTACTGTTAGGTGAGACCCTAAAAATCATGGCTATTAAGCTTGTACTACAAAGTGTCAAGATGATCAAATGATACCAATGAAGACATTTACGGATGGATGATAGAAATGGGATCACATTACCATTGGTTCTCTTTCTTGGTGGTAAGAAGTTTCCATACGTGCACAGCAGCTATAGTGTTTCATTCCTAATAGCTCTTTAATATTTTGTCCTAAGTACAACCATACTAAAGAAAAGTTTATTTTCTAACAGGCAGTACAGAGAACAACAAGGTATCAGTCCTCTACAAAGACCTAAAAATGATGAGACAACAGACTGTTTTTTTTCATTCCTTTTCCTATTTTTTTTTTTTTTTTGAGTGAAATCTTTCTCTTGAATTAAAAAAAAAAAATTACCCTTGGAAGGCAGTGTTTCCTAAAGCAGGGCAAGACTCCCAAAAGACATAGTTTTTGTGATCTTACAGAGGAGTTCTACTTTTTTTTCCTTACAGATCTAACCAGTGACGTAATACTCTACAACAATCATTCTCAAGAAATTTGAGTAAGAAAAAGCTTGAAGCTTTCTAAAGCAGGCAGACGCTCCTTTCAAATGCAGTTTTACTTTTTCCTTGCAGACACCCTGGGGACTTCTTTCAGTAGCACCAGATGTACAATGCAATAAATGTGGAAATACTGGAAAAGACTGTGGGGTAAACAGCTAGTTAAGAAAAATGGTATCTTAATAGCAGAATGCCTAAAACTATATCGCTGTGTAACAATGCCGTGGAGGCCACAAGCTCAAACAGGTGAAATTTTTTGAAATAGGGTACACATGGAATCATTGTATCCTGTTACAATTGCATTTCATTCAAAGCTGACTCTATATTCTAAAGGAAATCCCTTAAAGATATTTCTTGGATGCAGTCACTGCAAGGTAGTTGGAGAGGTAGCATGTAAATTAATCCAATGATTGATGCTCATTTGGGATACTGTCAAGCAACATTTAACTACTATCAGATAAAAAGACTTTGCAAGAAATTGTAACATGCAGAGATCTCATGTGCTAGTGAAGATTAGAGATCATTATTCCTGAGCACAAATTTGAATCTTGCTGAGTTACCTAATGTATATCAACCTACAATATATGACACGCAAAGCTCCTATGAAAAGCATATTTCAGGTTTTCAAAATGATTACCACTCAGAAAGTAACGCAAAATGATCTTCCTTCACCAACTGGGTTGACACACAGACATGCATATCCACATTGAAATAATCAAGACTTCTCCACAACTTACTCAAGAGTATCTTCTAAGTCAATTGTTATTCAAATCCTTATGGTTTATGTTCTAAACAATGTTGTGTGGCTGAACAGCCAAGATTAAATAAAGGCAACTCTCAGGGAACCCAACAGGATAAATATTTAGAACTCAAACATTATCTCCAATGAGACTAGCTCATAGTTTGGGGAATGTGCTCATTCTGTATCTTTTTAACATACGAGACAAAGACACTTCAACTCTAAAATTCATGTGTAATCTAATCATATTCTGGTATACCCAGAGACATCACTTGCCTAAGACAGCCCACGATTTAGAACTAACTTTTCTGCTTACATTATATGCAAGATAACACTAACTTTGCTAATAAACACTACAGTATCTTAACTAACCAGTTACCTGGAGGGCATGAAAAAACAGCAAACTACAGTTCATTGTAAAGCCACCATAGCATTTACACTGGATAATTTTTCTTTAAGTGCCAAAAAGGAACATCATATTCTTTAGATCTTGGAGGATTATTAAAGCAAATGGATGTGGAAAAGAAAGTAGGGCAATCAAAAATAAAAATGATGAATGTAAGGCTTTCCTTTGTCCATGGGGAAGGAAGATATTTTTATATAAATATGTATAGCTACATACACACTTATCTCAAAGTATTTTATAAGTAAAAAATGAGCTGCTGTCTATAATCCTTTAAAGCTCTGCTATGAATAGCCTAATAAAAAAAAAAAGAAAAAAAACATGCACAAAGAGCTTGAAGGATTTTTTTTTTTTTTTAAACATTTGACAACATTAATATCTTAAGTCTTTTCATAGCAACCATCAGGCATTTTTGCAACCACCACTATAAAATTCTACTGCCATTCTCTGACTAAGAAGTATTTAGCATAACAATAACAGGGCAAATAAACTGGGAAAACAGTCCAGTAAGTGTCATTGCTCCTTTACTCCCCCTAAAATGAGTAATTGTATAGGACAATTAAATGGAATTACACTATTAAGTACAGTTTACATACACATATGTTTGCACCTATATGCAAGAGGTAATGCCACATCATCACTGTTAACTAATCACCTTCATTTGTAAGGATGTGAATTTGAGCCACATAGCTCCCCAATGGGTCAAAATTAAAATGGAAGTAAATCAGTTATGTAATTATTAATATAATAGACAAGAGCTAGAATGGTGAGCCATCAATTCTAATTAAAGGCTGCAATTAAAGGATACTTCAATCAATCATCTCTGTGAAAGTATACTCTATTGATTGCTACATTAATTATTAAAATCACATTGAAATAAAATTCAGATATAGTTATCTGCCAACTACTTCAAAATACTATTCTAAGGCTTGTAATCTAAATCAATGACATCATAACTAGAACTGCAATTTCTTTTATATTTCTATAAAGAATGGCGTGAAACACAATCTCAGGTACTCAAGTAGTGCAGTACTCAGCTACTATTTTTAGAAAGGATACACAAGAATTTTACTTTCTGCCAGAGTCAACATCACCATTAAATCCTCCTGGCAGTCCTTTAATGCTTTCCCTCCAGCAGGATTGCCAGAGTATCAATATATTATGTACTCTAAATATATGCATATATCAGACAATTGTATGAAGAAAACTGGGTATTTCAAGAACTTCTGACAGAGCCAAAACCCAGACCTGCCTGCATAAATAATACGAAGAAGTTGAAACACAAGTCTGTAATTTTCAAATAGAAATAGAGACAGGTGGAAAGTAGAGTTCACAGTTAAATGCCAGCCCATGAGGTTCTTGACTCAGCCATGTTTTATGCTCCTGTGAAGAAAAAGAACACAGAGAAGATAGTAGTTGAATAGATAATGAAGTCTGCCACAAAATTCAAGTTAAAGCCAAAATCAGTTAAGAAGGGCATACAGAAGAAAATACTCTGCCATACACGACAGGAGCAGAACTCTGGGTGTGGCAAGAAAGAATGGTGGGAAACTGCTTCCCAACTTATTACTTCCACAAAGAGATCCTTTTAGTGTGGTATGACAAAACGCAAAATGCTGTTTGCTGTGCTCTAGAGTACAGATATTTATCAGTATTACCATATACAGTTATTAATAGCTGCAGTAAAATGATATAATGACAAGTAATCAACAATTGAAGCCCTCATGATTTCAGTTGCACACAAAGTGTAGTACTTAGTGTATCAACATAACTGCTTTGTTACATTACCAAAACAATCTTTCTTCAATATTATTTAAATACAGTTTGAAAGGAAAAGCTTATCAGATGCTTTCAGATACCACAGCCCCTTGACTTTGAGAAGACTGAGTTACAAGTGCTAAGAATATCTCCTTAAAATCTTGATTTTTGTAAAAACCTCCTCCGAACTGTCAAATTCCATAGTTGGTTTTAAGCTGGTAATTGTGCCAGCAGGCAGCCAAGGCTACAGAAATCTACTGTAAAGATTTATGACTGCCACCCACCGCTACTGAATGCTCTGTAACTATGGGCTGTAATCAGAAGAAAAATAATTAAAAAAACACATCAAAGGAAAAAAGAGAACAATGTACAGTATTAAAAAAGGACCTTATTTTCATTAATTTGATGTCCTTTATACAGAAATGGATGCACAACCAGCCCCTAGGAGCTAAAAGTTCCAACTGCTTTTTCAGAAATAAAGACCAAACTTCACAAAATAAGGTAAGGTTTTAACTAAAGAAATGTACCTGAATATCTATCAATCAATCAAAACTTGCTTCTTTTAATTGTGTTCCACCAACCTTAGCTTCCTCTGAAAGTCAAGTAACAGCAGGCAAGAACAGCAGGTGAGAAGGAACAGGCGATGGCAGCAGGTGAGATTAGCCATAGATGTCATATGCTGTCTGGCTGGTTTCAAAAACCTGCGATTGATTTAGACTCACTAAAGTCAGTTTACTAAAAACACTACAAAAATAGGATTTTTGTCCATTGAAAGTATGTCTCTTTAGAAGGCAGAAATCTCCTTAAATACCTACAGTAACCAATGAATTACTTGCTACTTTTTATAATACAGGCCACACTTATATGGTGTTAATTCTCTAATATTACAGCTACATCTAATCACATTTAATAAAGACAAATTAAAAGAGCAATGGAAAAAAAAAGTAACCATACTGATTCATAATTTCAGACAAAACTTTTTACAAGGAATATCAGTAACAACATTGGTCCAGATCTCTTATCCTTTGAAATGCATTTCTCTTTAGAAAAATTAGGCAATAGTTGACTAAAATTAATACTTTTCTGTGTAATTAATGTTTCATTTTTAAGATTACCATAAAGCTGTCAGCGCTTACAAAATATTGCTAAAATTCAAGAAAATAAAAGCATAATAGTAAATACCTTAAAGAAAACCATAATAATATATTAAACAGTCGTTCTTTGGATACACAGATGCATCAAGTTAGCTACTGGACTTCCTTCCTAGTATGAGAAGAGTGTATGTTCATTTATACATAAAACAGTAAGTTCAAAAGTCTTTAAATACCTACCCAGAAAAACTACAGCTAAAAATAATAATAAAAATAAATAAATAGGGCATAACGACAAAGCAACAACGACTATCAAATTATGCAACAGGATTATTCTGCTCCTCCAGGTGCTTCAGACTCCAGGGACAGGATTTTAAGAGCAGTTACATTTGTACAGTAACTGATGCATTCAGTTTTCTTCACAACACTAATTAAAATGGTTCAGAGAAGGAGTTACCACGCTGAATGTAGTTAATCATCAAGGATTAGATAATCTGCTTTACAAAACAGTGGCTTTCCCTATCGTATGAAATTACTTTATAAAATTAAAACCAAGGAATCTGATTCTACCACTTATTGGCAGTGCTCAATTTTCACTCACTTTGCCATGAGTCGTTGGCATCCCTGTAAAGACCAACATTTATGATTTCATAGAACAAAAACCGCTTAGTCATACTATAAATCTATCCCATCTATATGATGATACTTTGATATGTCATTAATCAAAGAGCATTATTATTATTTTAAAATCAAAAATAGTTTTTACAAAACTATTTCTAAAGCTGTTTTTACAGTAACAACAATTTTATAAGAGATATAGAATTGCATTTTTGTTTGGTATGTTACATTACAAGCAGATCAAGAGTAATTAAGAAAAACAGTAGTACTAATTCTTAGAACGTTAATTTTTCTTTTTATCTTCAAAAAACACTACACTTTGTACTAAGTAATGCCACAAATATTTGAGTACAATTCTTAACAGAGGGCATTAAAAGGTCTAGCCAGGTTAGTTATCATTGTTTTTAAGATTGTTTGCTTTTGGTAATTGTTTTTACAGAATGGTATTTACTAAAAATAGACGATTAATCCAGGATTCCTTTTCAAGCCCTCTTATTCAATACTATTCATTTTATTTATATTGTGTTTATTGTTCTCTGCCACAATATACAGTATCTGTCAGCATTAAATTACATGTGACTAGTTTGTCTGTTTATTTGCGATAGCAATTCATATTATTTCACCTATCTCAAACTCTACGTACTATTTCTCCCCTAAGAAGCATCAGCATTTCTAAACTAAAACACCAAAACCAGTTACAGAAATAACTAAGATTAAAAATACTTTTTTTTTTTTTAAATGAGGATTTCAATATCATGTTGTAACTAAAAATGAGCATCCTGAAGTTAAAAAAATGACATGCCAAAATAGTATAAAACTAGATGTTATATACCACAGTAAAACTCTTTCTACCCTGATGAGGTATTTGCAGCACCATAACACTTAGCTCGGTATTTAGTTACACTGTGGATGTGGCGATCTGTGCTCACTGCTTAGAGCACTGCAGTGAATGAAAGCAGAAACCGAGGAGGGAAGCTTTACATTTTGCACATTACTGGAAATAAGGAGACCATTGGTGAGTAAAACGACACAGAAATCCAGTAATGGTGTATGTAGGTGCAGACACTGAGGGAGACTGAAATCAAACCAACAGCTAAATCACTTATTACCCTAGTTGCACACAACTCCCTTCGTGACAGATGCTGCTCCCCCCACAACAGAGACATCCGATCAGATCAGCAATGAACTCCTGAACCTTCAGTTTTCAGCCTGACCAGAATAAACCAAAAACTGGGACTGGTTTACCTCTGTATGCCAGGCTGAAAACTGCGGTGGGTAGTTGAGGAGTTGATTCACGAGTGGATCACGCACAGCATCTTGAGGACTGCAAGGTCCATCGCGGGACTGGCGGCAGCCACAGCATCAGCTGGCTGGTTCATAAACCCTGGCCACACATCCAGGCCACACATCGGCGCTTGTCCTCGTGGGGGACTTCAACTTCCCGGACATATCCTGGAAACACAACACGGCACAGAGAAAGCAGTCTAGGAGGTTTCTGGAGAGCGTGGGAGATAGCTTCCTGACGCAGCTGGTCAGTGAACCTACCAGGGGTGGTGCCCCGCTAGACCTTCTCTTCACAAACAGAGAAGGACTGGTGGGAGATGTGGTGGTCGGAAGCTGTCTGGGGCAGAGTGACCACGAAATGGTAGAGTTCTCTATTCTTGGCGAGGCCAGGAAGGGGACCAGTAAAACTGCTGTCTTGGACTTCCGGAGGGCTGACTTTGAGCTGCTCAGGACGCTGGTTGGCCGAGTCCCTTGGGAGGCGGTTCTGAAGGGCAGAGGAGTCCAGGAAGGCTGGGCGCTCCTCAAGAAGGAAATCGTGATGGCACAGGAGCGGTCCGTCCCCACGTGCCCAAAGAGGAGCCGGCGTGGAAGAAGACCGGCCTGGCTCAACAGAGAGTTGCGGCTGGAGCTTAGCAGAAAAAAGAGGGTTTATAATCTTTGGAAAAAAGGGCGGGCCACTGAGGAGGACTACAAGGATGTAGCGAGGCTGTGCAGGGAGAAAATTAGAAAGGCCAAAGCTCATCTGGAGCTCAATCTGGCTACTGCCGTTAAAGACAACAAAAAATCCTTTTACAAATACATCAACGCGAAACGGAGGACTAGGGAGAATCTCCATCCTTTACTGGATGCGAGGGGAAACCTAGTTACTAAGGATGAGGAAAAGGCTGAGGTGCTTAATGCCGCCTTTGCCTCAGTCTTTAGCGGCAATACCAGTTGTTCTCCGGACACCCAGTGCCCTGAGCTGGTGGAAGGGGATGGGGAGCAGGATGTGGCCTTCGCTATCCATGAGGAAATGGTTGGCGACCTGCTACGGAGCTTGGATGTGCACAAGTCGATGGGGCCTGATGGGATCCACCCGAGGGTACTGCGAGAACTGGCGGAGGAGCTGGCCGAGCCGCTTTCCATCATTTATCGGCAGTCCTGGCTATCGGGGGAGGTCCCGGTTGACTGGCGGCTAGCCAATGTGACGCCCATCTATAAGAAGGGCCGGAGGGCAGACCCGGGGAACTATAGGCCTGTCAGTTTGACCTCAGTGCCAGGAAAGCTCATGGAGCAGATTATCTTGAGGGTCATCACGCGGCACTTGCAGGGCAAGCAGGCGATCAGGCCCAGTCAGCATGGGTTTATGAAAGGCAGGTCCTGCTTGACGAACCTGATCTCCTTCTATGACCAAGTGACGCGCTTGGTGGATGAGGGAAAGGCTGTGGACGTGGTCTACCTTGACCTAAGTAAGGCTTTTGACACCGTTCCCCACAACATTCTCCTCAAGAAACTGGCTGCTCGTGGCTTGGACTGGCGTACGCTTCGCTGGGTTAGAAACTGGCTGGATGGCCGGGCCCAGAGAGTTGTGGTGAATGGAGTCAAATCTGGTTGGAGGCCGGTCACTAGTGGAGTCCCCCAGGGCTCGGTACTGGGGCCGGTCCTCTTTAATATCTTTATCGATGATCTGGATGAGGGCGTCCAGTGCACCCTCAGTAAGTTTGCAGATGACACCAAGCTAAGTACGTGTGTCGATCTGCTCGAGGGCAGGAAGGCTCTGCAGGAGGATCTGGATAGGCTGGAGCGATGGGCTGAGGTCAACTGCATGAAGTTCAACAAGGCCAAGTGCCGGGTCCTGCACCTGGGCTGCAACAACCCCAAGCAGAGCTACAGGCTGGGAGATGAGTGGCTGGAAAGCTGCCTGGCCGAGAAGGACCTGGGAGTATTGGTGGATAGTCGGCTGAATATGAGCCAGCAGTGTGCTCAGGTGGCCAAGAAGGCCAACGGCATCCTGGCCTGTATAAGAAGCAGTGTGGCCAGCAGGTCGAGGGAAGTGATTGTGCCCCTGTACTCGGCTCTGGTGAGGCCGCACCTCGAGTACTGTGTTCAGTTTTGGGCCCCTCGCTACAGGAAGGACATGGACGTGCTCGAGCGAGTCCAGAGAAGGGCGACCAAGCTGGTGAGGGGTCTGGAGAACAAGTCTTACGAGGAGCGGCTGAGGGAGCTGGGCTTGTTCAGCCTGGAGAAGAGGAGGCTCAGGGGCGACCTCATCGCTCTCTACAGTTACCTGAAAGGAGGCTGTAGAGAGGTGGGGGTTGGTCTATTCTCCCACGTGCCTAGTGACAGGACGAGGGGGAATGGGCTAAAGTTGCGACAGGGGAGTTTTAGGTTGGATGTTAGGAAGTACTTCTTTACCGAAAGGGTTATTAAGCATTGGAACGGGCTGCCCAGGGAGGTGGTGGAGTCACCATCCCTGGAGGTCTTTAAAAGACGTTTAGATGTAGAGCTTAGGGATATGGTTTAGTGGAGTACTTAGTGTTAGGTCGGAGGTTGGACTCGATGATCTTGAGGTCTCTTCCAACCTAGAGAAATCTGTGAATCTGTGAATCCGACAGAGCCCTAACGCCAGGGAAACATTGCAAGGCACAGACTACCTGAATCAACGCTAGAGATATAAGAATTACCAGAGCAGTTACAATCAGTGGCCCACCAAATCTGGTGTCCTGTTCCCAGAGGTGGTTAGTGCGAAATGTTGAGAAGGATCGCACAAAGAAATCCAGTTATGAGTTATAAACCATTTCCATTTCATATCATCTTACTATCATCTACTGAGCCAACAGAGCATGGTCAGATTGCTCTCTGTTCATCAAGAACAAAACACGGCTGTTCCCTGACTTCAGTGCACTTGTATATGATAAAGGTTTTGGAGCTTTCTGGAAAAGAATATAAAATCCCAATTTTGCTCTGACACATGCTAAGTCCCATCAACAAAACTTGAGCTAACGACAACTCCAGAAAGAATGTGAAGGAGATGAAGCTTAGCTGAGAAAACAGGCGCTGAAAACTGGTGTGAAAGCTCTGTACGTAAGCAGAACCAAAAGGTAAATTACAGAATCAACGCTCCACTACACCACTCAAGTCAAGTGTTTTGTTTTCTACAGTTTTAGTTTTGTTACATTAGACACAGTGTGAGCTGTGATAAAATTCCTTTAACTTAAGGTTGTCTTTTCTTAAGAAAGCTACGCCCATAGCAGGAATCATTTTTCAAAAGCAGAATGAGTTTAAGCAGTACCCTCACAAAGAGAGGGCTGTGATCAGATTTTGTACAAAGAGTTTCATTGGTTTAAACAATGAATTCATTCCATGTCAGATGTTATCTGTAAACCTATTCAAGGCAGTTAGCAGGTGTGAACTAACCACTATAGCATATGTTTCCTGTTGTGTTGCCTTTTGTTCATTTTAAACCTTATCTATAGCATGTAAACAAAAAGTGACTTTTAAAACCATCCATTCATTTAAAAAAAACAACTATGTACAACTGTATTTAGTTTAAAAAATCATAGATAAAAGCCTGTATTTAATAGCACCATATCTGTCTTAATTTATGGTAATGGCCATTTTTTTTGATTTTCCAGAAATATCAGTAATTGTACAGCTCCACTCTGAAAGAAAACACAGCAGCTAAAAAACACCTAAAAATAGCTTCATGTTCACAGAAGTACGATTTGACAGTTTTCCATCTACCGGCATTCAACCAATCAGGTAAATTTAAATCACATCAGTAAATTAAGTAAAGAAACGCACTCTGATTAGTGCAATATGCTCAAACAACTCACAAAGAACACAGACCTCTTGCATGTCCTAGTTTCCTTGAATGGACTAAGGTATTAATTTATTTTAAAAGAAATGGTGATTTTTTTTTTCCAGAGCAACAAAAAATAAATAAAAAGTAAAAATCAGCAAATCATATTTTCTTGTGGCTCACTAAGAGGTGACCTATGCTCACAAAGAGGTGACCTCGTATGATGTTTGTGGTTTTTGTTGTTGGTGGTGGGTGTTTTTTTCCCTGTTTGTTTTACTTTTTCAACAAGAAGGCTTCTACTTGGATCAGTATTATTTCTGGATGTCTCAGTGGAGCTGAGCTGACAACCTTCATATTGTTTTAGAACAAAGTACACTCATGATAATTTTGGATTATTAACACCCAGGTTTTAAACAGGAGGCTTCTGAATTGTTTCTAACCTCTAAGCTTCAACATCAAGGTTCACTGTAGAATGAGTCATACCAACACTCTAAAAATATATAATGAATTCAAACATACTGAATTTTTACCAATAATGTTATTTGCATATGTTGGGACTTATTTACTTTCTAGGTATACATTTTCAAAATGAACAGAATACTAATGATCAATCACTGCTCTCTTTTAATATCTATTAAAATTCTAAGATTCTGACACAGATCTTCTCAGCACTGCATTTATGATTTACATGCAATTATTCCCAGTTTCTTTAGGAGAGGTCAGAATCTGACTCTTTTTAGCAGGATGGTCAAAAGCTTTCTTCCCTTGCTCAAGAGACGTTCCACTAAAATAAAAAGACTGCTTAAAACAGTCAATCTAATATAATTTAGCTCTACACTTCCTTAAGTGTTATGGGAGATGCAGATACATGGTCCGCATGAGCACATTAAAACTGAAAGGAATATGTTAATGAATTTATTTAATGTACTCAGTATTGGGGTAGAGAATAGAAGCAGAAACACTATAATCTAAGTAAGTCATTTGTACGTATCTGTCACTGGATAATGAATAATAATGCACAGAAGATATTCTAATTCCAATGGCAATTGATAAAGTGAAATATGAAGGGAATATGACAGTAAAAAACACTCAAAGTCTTATCGGGTACAATCTATGGTATCAATAATACAGGTTTCTAAAATGTATTAAATACTTGTTTAAGATAAAAGGCACTTCTAAAAATTGATTTTAAACCTAAAATTTGGTATTTGAATTTAGAAACTGAAAGTTAATTCAATTTAAAACTCCATTTCATATAAACATACACAAAGTTTACCTGAGGTTTAAAATTAAGTTGAGCTCACTTAATTAGGCTACACTGAAAACATCATAGTGTGGTAATAGTCACTAGTGTGATGTCACGCAGCAGAAAGAATAATGTCATGATGAAGCTGTAAGAATTCTGAAAAATAACATAAGTATTACAAAAGAAGCCACAATATATATATATTTTTTCAAATATTTAGCAGCTTTACTCATTAGTCACATGTATTCAAATGTAGATTAAAAGAAAACTCATCCGAGCGGCTATGCTGAGGATTTTGGCTGTACATGACATGTGACTGTCTCACCTGCATTAACATTCTAGGTGGAATCCCCAACTTTTGTTTCATTTCTGCAACTGGTAAGTACAGAATAAGCTTATCACATTTAGCTTCCTTTATATATATATATATTTATGATTTAGTAAATGAGCCAAGTGCCTACTGAAGTTTTTTAATTTATTCAAGTATGCAAGAATCTTAACAAAAACACTATATTCATATTATTTTAATTGCTATACTTTTATTATTTTCAATACATACTGAAATGATTTCAAAATGAGTGTATTAAAATTGGGATTTTTAACAGCCATGAAAAATAAATAGACTGAAACCATATTAAGACAATGCATGAGAACCAGTTCTCTAATATTTTGGTGACTTCACTCAATAAACAGGTCACCACACAACTAAGTGGGACTTGCTGGTTAATTAAGCCCATAACTATGTAAAACACTTTCCTCAGAGAGAAAAAAAAGCTCACTTCTGTTGTTAAACAGTTAGGAGCTGTTCACTGAGGACGAGAAGTTAGATAAATCCAACACTTACTATTTTTTATGTTAGTAAATATGATATAAAAGCTTTAATTTTCTCTGGAAAATGGACGAGAGAAATTAACGTTTGTTACTAGAGCTTCATTTAAGACTTCCATTATATTATTAAGGCATTAAGAGGATGTAAAACTTTTATTCACAAAGCAACTTTCTTTAAAATGGCAAGGCAGGCAGTTAATGATATTTCAATGAAAAGATGGTGGTTTTGCAAATGTGAATATTCTATTCTAGATTAAAATGCAAATATCAGTTCCCACAATTGCATTTCTTTTCAAACTCCTGTTCTAGTCATGTCATTCTTTCCACACCACCTTGTCTCAAACCAGGTTACCATCAATACAAGCATTTATGCATTTTTGAAAGGAATTGTGCATTTTTTTTTTAGGTTCACAGAATAGTTATCTACCCTTTATGCCCAGCTAACACAACTACTTGTGGTAATAGGCTACTATCTGTTTGTATCTATAAGAAACATGCATTTTGTCCAGGACTTCATAGGTGCCACTGCAGTAACTTATTATTTGAGTCAGGAACATTGTAAGCATGCACCATAGCTCCACACTGCCTTGTCCCCATGTCCTGAGCACTTTCTCTGCTCCCCACATAACAGCATTCCTCCTGCCCCCTGCAGTTCTGTCTCCCTGCTGCACTGCTCCCTTCTCTCCAGCTCACTGAGACTGGTGCCTTCCCCAGGTCAGCCTTCACTCTGCATGCAGTCTCCCCCTTCCCTGTACTGTCCTGATCTCATGTTGAGAATCTAAGGTCAGAGCAGCTTTGCAGAACAGGCTTGAGGGTTTGGTGGACACCAAATTGGCATAGGCTAGCAACGCACCCTTGCAGCAAAGGCGGCCAGTGGCATCCTCGGCTGCATTAAGAACATCACCAGCAGGTTGAGGGAGGTGATCCTTCCCCTCCACCCAGAACTGGTAAAACACCAACTGGAGTGCTGTGTCCAGTGCTGGGCTCCCCAGTACAAGAGAGATGTGGACACAAGACTGAGTGCAGCAAAGCACCACAAAAATGATTAAGGACTTGAAACATCTGGTGTATGAGGAGAGGCTGAGAAAGCTGGGGCTCAGCCCAGAGAAGAGAAGGCTCAGAAGTGTCTTATCAATTTGTACTTGTACCTGGTGGGAGGAAGTAAAGATGACAGACCCAGACTCTTAGTTGTATCTACTGAAATCACAAGAGGCAATTGGTACAAATTGAAAGAGGAAATTCCATTTAAACACACACACACATAACTTTTCTAGTGTGAGGGTAACAGAATACAGAAACTGGCTGCATGGAGACCATGTGCAGTGTTCATATGTACAGATGCTCAAAACCTAACATGATGCTGTTCTAGCTGACCCTGTTTTGAAAGGGTCTTCAGCTAGTATCTAGATGTCCCTTCTAACCTCAATTAGTCTGTAATTTTGTGATTGCTACAGCCAGCCAGTTCCAGTAATTTTGTAGCCAAAATAGCATATATCTAATCACACGTTAACTTAGATTTTTATAAGGTTTATAATGGACACATTTTTAGAGAGAAAATAAAAATATATTTTCCATTTGTACATATCTGTCAAATTTCAAGCTCCTACTCCTAAAAATCAAAGTGAAATGGAAGTGTGCCTTAACAGTAAGGAATTAAAGAACTTTTTCAAAAGATATTCTATATTCTGTATGTATAGAAAATGAAATTTAATTCTAAGGCTTCTAATTAATTTGCTGATAATACCAACTTTGAGAACAACGGAAGTGTTTTTCTGATGGTTGCTATTCATAAGAGACAGTAACAAACCATAGAGGTTGACAATTTCCATGAAGAACAACTAAGAGCCTTTAAAATTGCCAAGTATCCAATGCAAAGCTTTAACTACTCAAAACTAGTTGTTAAGTGCATGAAGAAAATCACATTCCTAACAACTTAACTATGCCAAGAAAATTCTCTGTGCACAGTCTTAATGATATGCACTACATAACTTGGGAAGACCATAGAACTATAAGAGATCAGAGAGAGACCTAAAGGATTCTTTTCCCATTATCAGTTAATCACATTGAAATGTTGTACATTGGCACATATCTGAATTAGGTCATTTAGAAATAACTTGAGTACTAGGAGCAATGTGCTTGCTTAATACATCAGTCCAGGCAGCCTCATTAGCCCTGTTAAATATACACACTAAATCGTAAGAATGTTTTTAATCAGTATCAGTCATTTTTAAAGAGGAAATACAGGCATCTAAAATTCAATTAGGTCTGTTCATGTTAGACGCTAAAAAGAAAGGTTGCAAAAGTGTTTGTTACGCTTTTCACATTTTCTAATTAGTGCTGATAAATGTAAGACCAAACATAGGTGACAGGTGTTCTTGAGAGTTACTTATGACTATAGTCACGAAACCGTAAGCACAAAGTACTTAGCAGTCTCAGTGCAAACTATTGCTCCACCCATAACTTAAAAAAAAAAAAACAGGAATCCTCCTTCAAACACTTTTGCTGAAATTGTAGTGATGAACACCTCTCTGTAAAGTACAACTGAATGCTTACAAGCAGGATTCTGTGAAACTGCATAAAACATAGCCTCTTGTTTAAGTGCAAGAACTGATCACAAAGTCACATCCTATCCTAACCAAATCCACTTGCACTAATTTAGACCTCACACCTGCTCTTTAAGTGCTCGAGATCCAACAATTCCATCAGTTATGATTTTAGAGGCCTAACAATCCTCACGTTTCTCCTTTGTTTTCAGAGACTAAAATTTAATTTAGGGATCTACATATCAATTTAAAGTATTTAAAGATTCTACTGTCAGTAAACCAGTATTTTGCAAGCAACAGATGTAATTTTATAATTTTATTGATGTTGAATATTCAAGTCAAACTTAAGGAAAAGTTCCCTGAATGTATAAACCTAATGAATATTTAACTTGCCAATTAAAACTCCAACATCCAGACTTTACTGCTATACATACTTCTTCATGCAATGTCACCAAATGTGAAAAGTGGTCACAATTAAGTTCCCACATTTCCCTTCAAATTTGTCAGGTATCTACTAATTGAGGACTGACTCCCATGATGATAATTAGCAAACTGCATCTTAAATGAAGACACCACAAACTTGTAGTCACCTCTGTGTAGACAGATATATTAATATATTTTTTCACACACACACACAAATCAGCAAATATTCAACCAAATAACCGGTAGTCCTTCGCAAGCAATTCAAACTCATAGATAGAGCAATGGATTATGGCAATAAGTTTGCAGTGTGTACCAGAACTGAAATCCGATGCTTTTTTTACACTGAATAGATCTTTACATTCACATAGATTTTTACACTGAATATGAAAACATTTATATATTAAAAACATTTTTCACTCAAGAGCACAGCATATAATTTCTCCACAGAAACAGACACACATTGCCTTCATAACTACAACAGGACCGAGCAATCTGTGGGTAGATACCTTTGTGGGAGTATGAACTATTCCATAACCTCCCAGTATAACAGCAGCAGCACACCCAATGTACTCAGTACTTTCAAAACACTTCCATTATTTTGTTAACAGAAATGTAAAACCTGCATTTCAAGAATGAACTGTCTACTCTGTTACGTGTTGAGAAATTGCATTGCCATCTGCACACATTTAACTGCTCCACTGCGTTTTCTTCCAGGGCACAGCCCACAGACGTTTGACCTCACCCTAACAGTAAGTAGCAGTAAGTGGGAGTTCAGCAGCTCCGCACGGAGCAGCAATTATAGTCATCATGGCTCAGGGCTAGCTTCCTGCTTTTGAAACCCTGCTTCCTGTTTGTGCACATGAACACTAATCTTTCCCACCACCTGCACGTCGATTCTGCTCCAGCTTCACGGGATCCCCACAGAGCACAAGTGCCGCACACCCCGCCAACCATGATCCTGCTGCTGGCCTGCGCCAGGCCTACTTTCCTTCTGGAAGTGCATACAAATGGAAAGCGTCGTAGCCCACACCAGGATATTTTTAAAAGGAAAGGCTGATTAATCCAAGTGGCAAGAACACAATACAACAGATGAAAAAAATAAATCTCAACCTAAGAAGTACACGCAATCTATCTCAAAAGCCTGCAGACTAATTTACTCAAAATGCCTATAACTACAGACAAACACACAGCAAACTACTCCCCCCTCCAAAATGTATTCAGGAAGAATTTTATTTTTGGTCACTCCAAAGTTCTTTGTTCCAGTTTCCTGCCTAGATTTCCCCTTTTCCTGTGCCAGGGTGAGGAGTTAACATCAGGATGATCAGATATAAACTTTAAAAGCAGATGTGACTGCACAGTTTGCTACATACTGGAGAACAGGGTGATTGTACATTTTCCTGCTTACATGCAGTTAAATCCTACCGGAATTAATCCTAGAGGAAAAGGGACAAATTAAAGCAAAAAGAAATTATCTATATATAACATTCACAGATATTGCCATTAACACTCATCTATGGATTTACTCCATAATCTCTCTAACCACTTTCTTGTAACCATTTTCCATTAATAATTATCTGTTGGGGAAAGAAAAAAAAATAATAATGCAACATTTTGTGCAATTAAAAGAAAAAAACAGCTTTTATAAGTTCACATAACAGGCTATTTTAATATTTTATTGCAATAGCATATATTTGTTACATTAATTAAACAACAGCAGAGAAAAGTCAACCCAGGTTACTAAACAGTTAAGAGTTTCAAAGTTTCTGGAATAGCATGCACTACGTTTTACACATGGCTCTTACTAACAAATGCAGTTTCTCTGCCTCTAACACAACTCCTTTTTCATTTCTAATGTCTACCAAGAGAAATTAAAATACAGGGCACTCCAGTATCTATACACAGGTACAAAATGTGTAAATTCAGGCTTCCAATTTCAAGGTTTTTTTTGTTTGTTTGTTTTTAATAGACTTAATCATCATTCTTCCAGCTGCATTTGTAAAATGTAAAAATATTCCAGCTTTTATGCTGTCCACCTGAATTCAAAAATGCCTTGCAATGGTTATTTCCTCTGCCACAGATGTTTGTGTAATCCCTCCCCACTGACATATGGTAGAAGTTTTTGGTTTAATGTATGTTTGGCATATTACATTTTCCTGAAGCAGTTGTGGTTGGAGTGGGAGAAAAGAAGGTTGCCTGCCTGCTGCACCCTGCGTCAGAAGGAACCTTCTTTTGGGAGAGGGAAATTGCTCCTTTTCAGACTCGGAACAATCTGCACTTGAAATGATAGGACTGGAAAGGAGATCAGGCAGAAAAAAAAATAAATCACCCTATATTATCACAATGAATAAGGAGGTACATTCATTTTCTACTTTTTTTAACTTGTTTCTGCTTTTACATGTATGTTACTTCTGTTTGAACTACCAACTATTAAAACTTATTTTCTGTTCTTAAAAAAAAAAAAGACTAGAAAACCTGATTCTATCTTCTAATGCATGCAATTAAGGGGGGGGGGGGGATGGGGGAATGTAAATAAGGAAGAAACAGTTTTATCTCAAGACTTTGGATAAATCAAATACATTTCCTCCACCATTTGAGTAAAAGTGAGGAAAATCAGCATAAGTAATTTCATTTAAGAGTATTTATTAGCCTGGCTCTGAAAATGCTAGGAATAGCTCACTGAAGCAGCATGCTAATAAATCTGAGAATAAATCATTTCCCAAACAGCAGACAGCAGGAAACAGCTAGGGATGGGTTGGGTCAGTAGCCCCTTCAGCTCTATGGGGAATACATCTCCTTCCTCCTCTCCTGTACACAGAAGGTGCTTTGGCTACCTCTTTTACACCAGCACAAATATTCCTGCAGCTGCAAAATGAATTAGATAAGCTCAGTGATCAGCTTGCAAACTAATCCTCCTAACTCCCCTTAAAAAAAAAAAGACCATTTTCAAATGGATGAGTGAGCTGATGAGACCTACTGCAAAGCTGGACAGATGCTATTGCTGATGCAAAGATGAAATGCATGGCTTAGGGCAAGACTACCTTTTTGGCAGTGACATTTAAATTAATGCCAGAGGACCATGAAACCACACCACTAAGCCTCTGGGGACAAAAACCTCTGTTTCAGTTCTTTAATTTAGGTGTTCCTTAGGTTACTCTCTACAGAAGGATGAAGTGTTAATTACTGTTCTAACCAGCCCCCTATCTGAAAGAGAAGAAAGCAATAAAGATTATTAATTATTCTATTTATTGGAATAGAACGTGTCTCATCCCTACTGCATCATTAAACCTTACTTGAAAATATAAAATGAGACTGTTCGAGAAAAGTTAATTGCACAAAAGGAGAACTTCTATGATTTGCGGGCATATGTTAGTGATATTCTAGGAATATGTCATTTCAACAGAGAATGCTGGAGTGTGACTCTTAAATGGTAGGTGGCATATTGGCCTTTTGGAAGTGCAGAAAAAAGTAATAAATTGTAAGTTATTGTGTATGCTCAATATTACCCTTAGCCTGATTTGAACGGAACTCAGATCATTAGAGATGATTGCAAGAATTTTCAGATTGTCTTCAATAGTTTTACGTTATTCTGATACCATAAAATGCAATTTAGGAATAATGTGGAGTAAGTAGATAAAGGCAATTTTTGTAAAATATGTTGAATATGAAATAATAATAATAAAAAAAAGTGAACTATTGCTTAAAAAGAGGAAAGTAGAAAAATGAAATTATAATGCCCTAAGAGTTAAAACCTACAGTTGCATTTATACTTGAGAGAATAATTATTTGACAGTTTTTACAGAAAAGCATATTCCAGATTAGATTTCACACAATTAAATAAATGATAATAGAAGACCTGACAGGATCCTCTGGTTCCTTTGAAGCAGACTGCAAGAAAAAGAATTACCATGGAAACAACAAGCATAAAACTGTGGTAAAGCCTAAGAGAAATGCCACTGCTTCTCAGCAATGAAGGAGAAATACTGTTAAGAAGCTATAGTAACTAATTAATGTCTTCAGTCTTTCAAATATTTACTCATGAGTACATGTTACTCAAATGAATCTTCACAATAAACGCAATGTGACTTAATTTGGGAAAAAAAGGTAAAAAAAAAAAAGTGTGCAAGCTTGGTCTCCAAAGTGGAAAAAATGCAACAAATTCAAAATATACAGTATCATAGAATTATAAATGTTGGAAAATACCTCCAATATCATCTGGTCCAACCAACCCCCTATCACCACTATCACCCACTAAACCATGTCCCTAAGCATCACACTTAACCTTTCCTTAAATACCCCCAGGGACAGTGACTCCACACCCTCCCTGCGCAACCCGTTCTAATGCCTGACTGTTCTTTCTGAGAAGAAACTTATCCTAATTTCTAACCTAAATCTTCCCTGGTGCAACTCAAGGCCATTCCCTCTAGTCCTATCACTAGTTATCTGCGAGAAGAGGCCAACCCCCAGCTGCACATAGCCTCCTTTCAGGTAGTTGTAGAGAGCAATAAGGTCTCCCCTGAGCCTCCTCTTCTCCAGACTAAATAACCCCAGTTCCCTCAGCTGCTCCTCACAGGACTTGTGTTCCAAGCCCTTCACCAGCTTCATAGCCCTTCTCTGGACACACTCCAGGGCCTTGATCACAGAATCACGGAATTGAAGGGGTTGAAAGGGACCTCGAAAGATCATCGGGTTCAACCCCCCTGCCAAAGCAGGTTCCTTAGAGCAGGCTGCCCAGGTAGGTGTCCAGATGGGCCTTGAATATCTCCAGAAAAGGAGACTCCACAACCTCCCTGGGCAGCCTGTTCCAGTGCTCCGTCAGCCTTACTGCGAAGAAGTTCTTTCGCATGTTGGTGCGGAACTTCCTGTGCTCTGTCTTGTGGCCATTACCCCTTGTCCTGTCCCCACAAATCACTGAAAAGAGGTTGGCCAAATCCCTCTGTCTCCCACACCTCAGGTATTTATGCACATTGATGAGATCCCCTCTCAGTCTTCTCTTCTCCAGGCTAAACAGACCCAGGTCTCTCAGCCTTCCTTCATAGGGAAGATGCTCCAGGCCCCGTATCATCTTTGTGGCCCTCCGCTGGACTCTTTCCAGGAGATCCGTGTCTTTTTTGTACCGGGGAGCCCATAACTGGACACAGTACTCCAGGTGAGGCCTGACCAGGGCAGAGTAGAGGGGGAGGATCACCTCCCTTGACCTGCTGGCCACGCTCCTTTTAATGCATGCCAAGATCCCACTGGCCTTCTTGGCCATGAGGGCACACTGCTGGCTCATGGTCAACCTGTCATCCACCAGGACCCCCAGGTCCTTCTCCTCAGAGCTCCTCTCCAGCAGGTCGTCCCCCAGCCTGTACTGGTACGTCCAGTTGTTCCTTCCCAGGTGCAGGACTCTACGCTTGCTCTTATTAAACCTCATTTGGTTTCTTCCTGCCCATCTCTCCAGCCGGTCCAGGTCTCGCTGAATGGCAGCACAGCCTTCTGGCGTGTCAGCCACTCCTCCCAGCTTCGTGTCATCGGCGTACTTGCTGAGGGCAGACACTATTACCTCATCAAGGTCATCGATGAAGATGTTGAACAAGACAGGACCCAGCACCGACCCCCGGGGAACACCGCTAGTCACAGGTCTCCAGCTGGACTCTGCGCTGCCGATCACCACCCTCTGAGCTCGGCCAGTCAGCCAGTTCTCAACCCACCTTACCGTCCGCTCCTCTATCCCACACTTTCTCAGCTTTGCTAGCAGGATGTCATGGGAGACAGTATTGAAAGCCTTGCTAAAGTCAAGGTAGATGACATCCACTGCTCTACCTCCATCTACCCAGCTGGTGATGCCATCACAGAAGGCAACGAGGTTGGCCGAGCACGACTTCCCCTTGGTGAATCCATGCTGACTACTCCTCATAACATTCTTGCTTGGAGATGACATCCAGAACAAGCTGTTCCAACAACTTTCCAGGGACAGAGGTGAGACTGACTAGCCTGTAGTTTCCCGGATCCCCCTTCTTGCACTTCTTGAAGACTGGAGTGACATTGGCTATCCTCCAATCTTCAGGCACCTCTCCTGTTCTCCAGGACCTTTCAAAGATGATAGAGAGTGGTTCAGCAATCACCTCTGCCAACTCCCTTAGCACACGTGGATGCGTCCCATCGGGACCCATGGATTTGTGTGCATTGAGCCCACTCAGACGCTCCCGAAGCACTCTCTTGTCAACCAGGGGGGAGCACTCCATTTCCCAGCCCCCTTCTCCTCCCGCCAGGGTTGAGGAGTCCCGGGGGGGGGGGGGGGGGGGGGGGGGGGGGGGAGCGGGCGGGGTGGGGGCAGTGGTCCTTGAAGCAAAGACTGAAGCAAAGACAGCACTCAGTATCCCTGCCTTCTCAGTGTCTCCCGTTACCAGGACACCCCCCTCGTTCAGTAAGGGACCCATATTATGCCTACTCTTCCTTTTACTGTTTACATACATAAAAAAAAACCTTATCTTTTATCTCTTTTGCAAGCCTCATCTCTAGGTGGGCTTTAGCCTTCCTCGTCATGTCCCTGCAGGCCCTGACAACACTTCTATACTCCTCCCAAGAGGACAGGCCCTTTTTCCACATTTCATAGACCTTCCTCTTCCTTTTGATCTTATCGATGAGCTCCTTGCTCATCCACGCAGGTTTCCTGCCCCCCTTCCCTGATTTCCTACTCTTAGGGATGCACCAATCCTGAGCTTGGAAGAAGTGCTGTTTAAATGTAGCCCAGCTCTCACAAGCACTCTTGCCTTCTAGCAACCTAGCCCATGAGATACTCCCAAGCAGGTCCTGGAAGAGGTCGAAGTTGGCTCTTCGAAAGTCCAGGGTAGCAACCCTGCTACTAGCCTTACTTCTTCCACCAAGTTCCATCTTGAACTCCACCATCTCATGGTCGCTGCATCCCAAGCTGCCCCCTACCTTCACATCCCTAACAAGCCCATCCATGCTGGTAAGGACAAGGTCCAGAAGCACCCCCCACCTCGTCAGCTCCTCCACCACCTGCATCAGGAAATTGACTTCAACACATCGTAGGAACCATTTGGACTGCACGCGCCTGGCCAAGTTGCTTACCCAACAGATGTCTGGATAATTGAAGTCCCCCAAGAGAACCAGCACCCGTGATCATGAGGCTACTACCAGCTGCTTGTAGAAGGCCTCATCGACCTCCTCCTCCTGATCTGGTGACCTGTAGTACACCCCCACAACAGTGTCCCCCATACCAGCCCGCCCCTTAATTCTCACCCACAAACTCTCCACTTGTCCTTCATCCTCCCCCAGATGGAGCTGGGTACACTCTAATTGCTCCCTCAGATAAAGGGCAACCCCACCCCCTCGCTTTCCCAGCCTGTCTTTACTAAAAAGGACACAGCCCTCCATGACAACGTTCCAGTCATGCGAGCTGTCCCACCACGTCTCTGTGATCGCAACGAGATCATGGCCCTGCAACCGAACACAGATCTCAAGCTCATCCTGTTTATTTCCCATGCTCCGCGCATTGGTATACAGGCACTTTAGGGAAGCAGCAGGCGCAGTTACCCCTGAAGGGATGCAAGAAGATGATTCCGGACAGGGTATCTGGATCATTACCCTTCTCTGAGGAGCCCTCAGACAATCCTGTGGGACAACTCAGAGGTTTTTCCCTACTATCTTCAACAGTGACAGCAGGGGTAACTTCCCTCAGCCCTTCTCTGCCACTTTTAGCTCCCCTCCCTTCCCCCGTCAAACCTAGTTTAAAGCCCTGGTAATCAGCCCAGAGAGCTTGCTCCCCAACACACTTGTGCCCCACTTGCTGAGTTGGAGTCAGTCAGCAGCCCACATACCCGGCTTCTCAAAGGACTACTCAAGATTGAAATACCCAAATCCTTGGTCCAGACACTTCGACGTCTTTCTTGAAGTAAGGGGCCAAAAACTGAACACAGCACTTGAGGTGCAGCCTCACCATAGCAGAATACAGGGGGATGATCACCTCCCTGGTCCTGCTGGTTACACTATTCCTGATACAAGACAGGATGCCGTTGGCCTTCTTGGCCACCTGGGCACACTGCTGGCTCATGTTCAGGTGAGCATCAACCAGCACCCCCAGATCCTTTTCCTCTGCACAGCTTTCCAGCCACTCTCCCTCAATCCTGTAGCATTGCATAGAGTTGTTGTGACCAAACTGCAGGAGAACCTGGCACTTAGCCATGTTGAACCTCATCCCACTGGCCTGTGCCCATCGACCCATCCTGTCCAGGTCCCTCTGCAGGGTCTTCCTACTGTCCAGCAGATTGATGTTTCTCCCCAGCTTGGTGTCATCTGCAATCTTACTGAGGGTGCACTGAATTCCCTCATCCAAAGCATCAATAAAGATATTAAAGAGGATGGGCCTCAACACTGATCCCTGGGGAACACCACTTGTGACCGGTTTCACTCCGTTCACCACCACTCTCTGGGCCCTACCATCCACCCATTTTTTAATCCAAAGAGTGTACCTGTCCAAGCCATGGGCTGCCAGCTTCTCCACGAGAACTGTGTGTGTAGCAGACTGTGTCAAAGGCTTTGCTGAAGGTAGATTACATCAACAGCCTTTCCCTCATCCACCAGCTGGGTCACTCAGTCGTAGAAGAAGATGAGGTTGGTCAGGCAGGACTTGCTTTTTATGAATCCATGCTGACTGGGCCTGATCCCCTAGCTGTCTCGCATATGCTGTGTGATTGCATTCAAGATGACCTGTTCCACCACCTTTCCTGGCACTGAGGTCAGGCTGGCAGGCCTGTTCCCCAGGTCCTCCTTACAACCCTTCTTATAGATGGGCACCACACTAGCAGGTCTCCAGTAATCTGGAACCTCTCCAGATGACCATGACCTCTGATAGAAGATGTAAAGCAACCCAGCAATCACATCTGACAACTCTCTCAGCATCCTTGGGTGGATCCCACCTGGCCCCGTGGACTTGTGACAGTCTAGGTAGAGCAGCAGGTCTCTTAACTGTTTCAACCTGAACTGTGAGAGGTTTCTTCTGCTCCCCATCCCAGACTTCCTGGTCAAGAGGCTGAGTACCCCGAGGATAAGCGGTCTGACTAGTAAAGACAGATGTAAAGAAGGCATTAAGAAACTCAGCCTCTTTCTTATCCTCAGTAGTCATGTTCCTTCCTGCGTCCAGTAAAGGATGGAGATTTTCCTTGGCCCTCCTCTTATCATTAATATATTTGTAAAAATATTTTTTGCCATCCTTAACCATAGCAGTCAGTACTTAATAACTACCATGTAACTGCCAAATACTGTGCTAAAATCAGATGCTCATCGTATATTTGTTTCCATTTATAGCATTTTGTATTTCAGACCATGTATGTATTGCACAGAATCACAGAACAGTTGAGGTTGGCAAGAACCTCTTGAGTTCCCATGGTCCAACCCCACTGCCTAAGCAGCCTGCCCATTTCACAGCACTGCCTTTCTATTATGACCTAATTAGTTACTTTGTTAATCATCTTAAAGGCAAAGTCTTATGGAAAAAAAAAAAAAAAACAACCAACACTGGTACATTCAAAGAACTAGTCTTGTTTTAAACTGCAATTGCTATTTACATATATAGTATTATATAGTATCCCTGAAAAGAAATACTCATGGGGGAGGGGGGATAAGGGAGGGATGGAAAACATTTATCTTGATGAAAATGGTTTACAATTTTAATAAGTCTAACTCCTGTATTGTTTTTCATCTTCCTGGAATTACTTTTCCTGTAACATAAAAAAGCACCTGTCACTTCTAAAGTGAACTTGTTATAAATTGACAAACCGTACTGTGATGCATTATTAAAAATAATAAAATAGAAATTGAACTCCCTTTGCCTTTTTCTTTATAGCATTATATATACTAGGCATATTAATACTCTGGATACATCTCTAATTCACATATCCAGACTATATTTATATTTCAGTATTTTTGTGTAACATCCCAAAGCTGCAACCTTTTCTGCTTAATGTATACAATCAAAATAGTTCTGAAAGCCTGAATTCTCCTGGTAAAGTTCTGAATCCTCCTCTTCTTTTATTTAGGTTTTATTCTCTAACTTTGCTTCTTCTGTATTAATTTAAATGCTGCCTCTACTTCCTTGATTTCTAATTCTACACAGTTCTTTCCAAGATTTCTCTTCTCTTTGTTTAATTCTTCTGTGGTGAATTCCTTTCTTGCTGTGTCAAACAAAATATTTTGCTCATGTAATTTGTTTAGCATTAACAACCTTGTCTTCTGCTCCCAGGCATGAACACTTACTCGTTTGTTTACTCCACAAGCACCTGTGTATGCCTTCCAATATTGTCCTTGTATACTTCAAAGGAATTTACAGACACAAAATTAACATCTTAAAGTTTATTAAGTATTTGCTTTACTACAATTCATACTATCTGCCAATGTGTCCTTCTGTGACATCTATCAAGGCTAATTCATGCATGACGACTGTTGAAAATCATCTCGTCTCTTATCTTTTATTCTAACCTACTCCATGAACATTTACCTGTCTTTTGTTTAAAATTTGAACTGGAGTGTCTTGCTCTTGTTTGGACCTCAGTCACCACCACCATCACATGCATTAGCAGTAGGAGGCTTTCTTAAAAATGGTCAAGGAGTAGTACCCTTGCTTTAGAGCCTCTTGTTACTGATTTGTTGACACAAATCCCTAAACATCAGCATCCCTCCATTTCTCTGCAGCTCCTCAGATGAAATCGTCAGTGAGGTCTGAATGGATAAACACAGCTAAAGGCATAATCCAAACCAGAATTCTCCTAATGAGTTCAGTGGATGCTACATTAACCAGTGAGCGTGTCAAAGTACAGACTGTTAATCAATTAAGAACAAAACCAGATAAAAAAAAACCTACAGCCGCTGTCCTAGCAGATTAAATCAAGTGACTTAATTTAGTCAGTACTAAAATGATTTTTGAGTACTTGTGCTTTGCTTGTGCTACCATGCTAAACCTTCAGATCATATATTCCCAGTGCAAAGCAACTCATGCACCCCTGCAGCAATTCATGTAACAAAATCAATGGTCGAGGCAGGATGATAGCAGAAATTATTGGCACCAAAAATAAAAACATCTTGTATACCAGGACAGTCTTGCCTCTTAACAGGTAACTGTATACTTTTCTCATTCTTTAGGTAAGATACCTAAAGGATGTAAATGTAAAAACACATATCTTTGTTATGTGTTGACAAAGGTATTACAAAGATATTCAGTAAGAGAACTGTCCATCTTAACAGAAAATACTAAAGAATATGTAAACAGAATATATATATATATATGGTATAGAATTGGAAAAGAATATTGAATGATTGTACTTATTATAGATCCCCCCACTTGCACAGACATTTACATGCATGCATAGACATATACACATATACCTATATAAGCTTAATAACTTATCCCCCCTGTCTCCCCCCTTCCCATCCCCCCAAAGTAAACAGTTTTTTTTTTTTTTTTTTTTTTTGCTATTATAGGTCTGTCAAGTTTTGGAAGGAGGGATAAAGCCAGTCGTAACAGTATTTAAACATTGCGGGGATGGTATCAAATGGACACCTGAAATCAGTTAATGATTAACACACTTTAAGGATGAGCATAAGAGAAATTTCTTCATTAGCAGGTAGACTTGAAATTTAAAAAAAAAAAACAAAGTAATGCAGTCTTCCTTTTATCCTATACATTGTCATCAGTAAAGAAAAGATTTATCTGTAAAAAAACTTTGACAATGTTTCTAATTACAGATTCTTCCTGCATTGACTTGATTAGGAAAATATCTTCACTAAAAGAATAAGCTACTCTAACACCTAAACATAAATTCTCAATTACAAAAATACACAAATGCATCATTTTACATGCACAGAAAAAAATCTCAGTTTAATTAAAAAAATAAGAATAGAGGCCTAGTATCTCTGCGTTAGAGTAAAGATCAACCAAAGTTTTCAGTATACAGATAAAGAGCAGCTGCTATGGAATGATTTGAAATCAAAACACATGAAGACTCCACTGGAAACAGGAATGGAAAACCACAACCATCCTGATGCATGGCCAAGTAAAGCAATAAATCAGACTGAGGTCAAACCACACTCTAGAGAGTTTTAATTTATACCATAAACAGAAACAAAGCTTAACAGATTTTGGCTTTCGCCAAGTGCTTTGATCTTTCCAAAAAAGCTACAAAAATATATCTAAAATCTTTTTTAAAAAATAAAATATGAAATATCATACTTAATGATTTCATATAAAAGTCACTCTATTTGCTCTTTATAAATTAAAATAATATATTCCAGCTGAAGTTCTCTTAAAAGCTGTGGGCAAAGAGAATTTACAATTGTTTTAAAGAACATATGTAGAAATTTAGAAAAATATATCCTTTTTTGGCAGACACTAATTACAATGGAAAATATGAGTCCATGTTACTTTATCTTTCAAACCAATTCTCAACCTCACTACTTTCAACATAGAAAAATAAATTTGATAAAGGATAGATAATTCTGTTGTTTAATAAAATTATTCAGAAAAAATAGTCAAGCAAACATTAAATGCAGAGAAGTTCAATTGAAAGCACTTCTCTATAATATATCTATATCTATCTATATATATCTTAATTTAGGGTGTGGGATAGCTGTTCCATGAATTAATTTAATTCATCTTCTTGAAAAAGGAAGGCCAGCTGTGGTATCTGAAAGTCAATCATTATAAAAAATACAGATGTTTTAGAGAAAAATTCTCTTTTAAGTAGTCTCTTGGATGGGAGTTTCCTCCCAAATAATCACTAAGTAATACTGTAGCCAGGAAGACAGAAAAGTAGACAGACAAGAACATTAAGGTCAGCCTATGCTGAATGAGAGTTCAAGCTGTGCAACAACCTACAGTACACTGCTACAATGTATGAAATACGGAAATATACATAATTAGCCTTTAGTGGTGATTTCCAACAATGTTGACAATATAACCCCCAAAAAATCAATACTGCAATCATACAGCAACAGGGACACACTGTATTAATATTATAACTTAACTAGTTTCTTTATAGTCATTTTTTGTGGTTTTCACTATACCCTTTGTTTTCACACTGAATTTTGTTTAGAGGAAAACATCATAATCTATTGGAAATTGTTTCTCACTCACAAACATTTTATTACAAACCACAGAGGAATGCTGTCTTTCCTACAGGAAAAAAAAAAAGCACATAAATAAGCAGCACATATTCTTTCAGTTAAAAAACTTCAATCCTTATTGTAAGCAAAGTTCTGTGTTTAACTTCAAGATGACACTTCAAATTAAAATCTCTTTAAATGGCAGTACTAGTTGACCATAAACACCAGCACTGCAACCCTACTGAGGTTTTCTTCTACAAGCTGCTCACAAATAAGAAGAGCCCTGGTTTCACCAGGGTTATTCACAGAGATTACTACTTCAGTACTGAAAAATACATATGTGTATATATATATTCATCAGACAGTGTCAGCTTTCTTTGTTTTACTGATATTATTCTGTATTTCATCCTACATAAATAATCATAGGAAATCAGAAGTAAAAGAATCCTAGGCAATTTAATGCTTTAGTGTCTTAAATATAAATGGAGAACAAGAGTATGGGAAGAAAGCAAAGGCAATAGCTTGGAGCTGCAAATAATCATTTGTGAAGAATAATTACTCATTTAAGACTTGTCAATAAGGACAAATTTTCATTTGCAACACTAGTTTGCAATAGAACAGTGAGCATAAGTTATCAGTAAGGAGAAAAATAAACATGGGAGTTTAAGGAATTCCTTAAAGAATACTCAACTTGCATGCACATTGGATATCACCCCTTTTCCAGTGATCACAGCTTTGGCATGGTAAAGGGATTCCTAAACGTACACTGTAGACAAAGAATAACTTCCCAGCAAGTGGAAAAAGTGTTTGTGAAGTTCAGACACACACCTACAGAACTGTGTCACTACTGATGAGAATCAAGAATGGACTTAGAATACAGATGCCTAACACTTGCATGCCTTTTATCATCAAGAGTTTGTAAAGAAAATCCAAGACCTGACTTTTCTTCAGAAAGACTGGGATTATAAGGAATAGCCAATTATAGACCTGCTTCCCTTACTCACTTAGACGAGAGGAAATATGAAAAAAAATCAGGAGAAGCAGATAAACTTGATGACATTTGGAACTTTTATACATGAGAGTTACTGGAGTAACAGTTATGAAACACAGATCTGCTGGTCACTAGCACAGAAACAAGAATAAACAAATTCTGTAGAAATTTCTCCTTAAAAGATTTGTAAAACAATAAGAAGCAACCATGTATACAGTAGAGAAAAATGAGGTGGAAGAAAATTAGGAAAAGATGAACTCCTAGAGCTTGAGATTCTCTTGAATTTCTTCCAGCATATTATATACATAATAAAGATCAGTAAAGTGATCCATGAGTCTTTGTTAGAAGTTTTTTCTCCTGACTTAAACATATTTCACTGCCCTGACCAGAAGAAAAAAAAAAGTGTAAACCAGCCATTTCTTGTTGGAACTAAAGCAGCACGTATTCATATGCCATTGAGGATTAACAGAAAAAAAAAAAGTACAGACCAACACTTAGGTTTCAAGCTAAAACAAATGCATCATAATTGTCATTTTCATATAATTTATTTCCCTTTTAAAGCATTTCTCATTCAAATACTAATTACAGAACATAGTAGAAATGGCAGCAAGTTCTATATGGCTTTTCCCCACTTAACAGTGAATATTGGCAAGTGAAAGCATTTAGAGGAAAGAACAATTTCACAGAATGCTTTAACCTACAGAATATGCCTGCCACAGCAGAGACTCTTGGGGCGACATGTCTCTTCTCATCCACCTATTCTACTTGTTATATGTTACATGACATTGAACATAAAATTAATTTCAAAAGATTTGGGCTACCACTCAAACTCAAGAACAATTCCCCACACTCTACCCCTTTAAAAGGAAGGTAGGAATGTCTGAAAAGAACTGTAATTACATGGGCTTATAATCAGAGATTATTGCTATAGACAAAAAGAAAAAGAATTTTGCATAAAAATAGCCAATATAAACACATGTTGCATTTTATAGGATATTGTGAAAGCTTCATTTGTAGGACATCATGAAAACCAAAACAGTTAAGTCTGAATAAGAAACCTTTTAAGTGTTGAGTATCATTTAATGTTTTTATAGAGCTGAAGAACGTTACAGCAATTTTCCCTTCTCTAGCCCAAGAGTCCTGACGAACCTCTTTCACCCTGACCACACACTAGTGGTTTACACTTCAGAAGCAGTACCGAGACTAAAACCAAAATGAACATGTATTTCTAAAAAACAAACAAAAACAATCAGAAAGTCCAAGTTATCCAGACAGAAACTACTAAATTCCCCCAAATGAATTTGTTAGTAACAATATATAGCATAACTTATAATTACATCTATATTGTTTTTAGAGTTATTACTTTTATAAGAGGTTACATGCTCTAATGATTCTTCAGTTTCAGAATCTGATGAACAACTTGACAACTGGTTGGGAAAAAACAAAGCACAATGATTTCACTGTGACAAATACACTTAATGTTTTGGGATTGTTATATCTCCAGTGAAGACAAGGTTTGGAAAACACTGTTTTGATTACAGGTGTCGTTAAAGCATGGCACATACTGAGAAATTCAGAAGCTGTCACCAACAGCCTAGTAAACAATTCAAGGTTCTTGCTAAAGGACAAGCAGACTGAAGGCATTCTGCATCCTAAGTGTTCCAGCTGGCTTTTAAGATGTTAGAAATACACAAGGCATACCTGATGCCAGCATACCCACTATTTATTCTGACAAAGGGAAGATCTACTTTAGCTTGCTTTCCCAGCACAGCACTGGACAGATTGGAAGCAGTGTGTCCCATCCCATCTGGCTTTAGAGAAACAGCAATGATAACAGAATGCATAGTGCTATCAGGTCTCACGTCTGGGTGGGCATGAAAAGAGATTCAAATTCTTGAATGGAAGTTTCAGAAGAGGAATAAAAAGATATTGTCTACATAACATCAACGCAATTCAAAAGAGGACAAAAATTCTTTGCTCCTTTAGAAAAGGTTATTCTGACTAAGTAAGATTTTCTTATTTTTTACTTTAAAAAGTGTTTTGCTGTGTTTCCACAATCCAAGGAAATACAAAAGGTTATACCCCAGATAGAAACCTTGAAAAGGATCCAGTGTAGCACTGACCAAGATAAAGAAAATATTTAAAACCCAGCGGACCCCAGGTAGGAATTTAAGAAAATCCATAGGCATCATTAAAAAACAACAACAAACAACAGAACAGAATTTTCACATGGTGAAAGCCCCAAAATGAGACAAACTATGCAAATTAATACTGCAAGTTCCTCTGAAAATGAGACAACAGACTTCTACAATGCAAGTGTTTACAGGAACTCTACTGAAAAGGCCCCAATCCTGAGAACAGAGGTTCCCAACAGGAAAGGATGCACGCCAGGAACACCTGGATGGTGGCAAAAGCAGTTCAGGTAGGTAATGAAAAAGGTGTTCTGGCCAAAATAAGCACAAGACAAGAAATAAACTCAGAATACTCACTGTACAAAAACATTTATGATACTAACATCAACTTACAGCCATTTTCCTTCAATTTATGGTGGGCTTCAGTATACATTATTACCTGTACTATATTAAAACAAATGTGATGAAAACCTGAAGTGCCAAACACAATGAATTCAGTGCTAAAGCAATGAATTCAGCTTCTGACCAAGAAAGTGGTATGACATGAACATCCCTCAAGAGGGAGACTGCCATATTAAAAGAGAGATTATTCTCCAGTGTCCCTTAATTTAAGCTAGCTAGTCTCACTTTGTACAGCACTCATCAGAGCTACTTATGACAGTAAGAACCAAGCCACACAGAAGTTTTTATGGTCTGGAACAATAAAATTCCTGTCCATACCTGTTAGGGACTCGTTCAACTTCTCACCTGGTCTGTTGCAAATGAGAGGAACAAAAAACAACAACAACAACAGAAAAAAGAAAATAAGAAAGTAGTTGGGGCCTCCACTCTCCTCCTGTTTCTATTAGAATTTGTAAACATGAAGGCCGTATCCTCAAGTAGTAAACTTGGTCACCGAGATCAACTAACAAGCAACAGCTTTCACTGTATGCTAGCTATTTGTTCTCAGTTACCAAAACAAGATGTCATTCAAATTAGTTACTGGACTAAATCCTAGTAATGTTTTCATGGCTGGACCATGCCATAAATTGTTGAGGGGCAGTTTACACTGGAACAGAATGCTGTGTGGAAGGACAAACTGCCAATTTAGTAGCAGACCACTCACGTTCCAGAGCCCAAGCAGCTATCTAGGCATGCCTGAATTTGCAGACAAAGATGCAGGCTTTTGCTCCCCATCCCTGCCTCATTATTTTTTCTTTTTATAGCAGTAAAGGGGATTTTCGCAGCAGTTCATATGATGCTGAGATTCTTGAGTTATGTCTGTTCATATCCTTTTCTTCAGAGGTTCACATATTCCAGATTTGCTTTTATGATATAATACATACAGCAAACAACATACAGTTTTACAACCTTGATTGTTTTAACCCTTTTCTCTAGCACTTTCACTAGGAAACACTGCTACTATTCCAGAACCAAGTGTCAGAGTTCCTTAACTTTCAGAACCCACAACACTCTATTTGTTTTAAGTCTTTAAATGAAAGTTCAATATTGTAATAACTGATCCACACGATCTCTGTAATAGATTTATACTTTACATTATAAAAGCCATCACATCTTAGTTTGTTGGATTACGCTTTTTTCACTACTTTTAGAATGCCATCTGGTGTGTAGCTCAAAATTTCTAAAAGCCACACTATTCAGAAATTAAAATAATCCTATTTTAGAATCTATTTGAAGGCACTGAAAACATTTCTTTTCTTCCAAAAAGGTTTTTAAAATACCACCATTACGTTCCTATTCATCACCTTTCTGTTCCTAGGATTGCAGTGTTTCTGTTTCATATCATTCTAAAGGCTGAACAAATCTTTTGGATATAATACATGAAATAGTCATTCTTTGTTGATACAAACAAAACAATGGTCATCTGCTGTATTTGGACAGATACTAGAAGATGCAATGAATTTGCCAAGAAAACTGTGCTGCAGAAAAAAACCAAAGTTATAATAAAAATCATATATTTCTGTTAAGTTTCAAAATAAGAAAATTTAAGAGTAAAATTCCTCTTCATACAACAACAACTGAAGTGTCTCTACGTAAAATGCTCAAGCACATTTTCCCTGATACATTAAAACGTTACAGCCTTGTGTTGCAAAGAACTGTATTACTGTATCTTAAATCTTTTGTTACACCAGTTCTGGTCACTATGAATGACCTAAAAGCTAATGAATACCCTTGTTAATTAGGACTCATTTTTAGAACCAGAACCTCTAGGTAGAAGAGAAACCACCATGTTAAGAAATGTAAGAAAATAACTGCTTCCTCTGTAGAGTATAACAATAACCAAAAGAAATACATTGGTGGATAAGTAAAAGGATTAACATTTTTAAATTACGTGTACATAAAAAAAAATAAATCTCAAAGGACCCACAAACTCATACTGGGGTGAAGGATTAGCTACTTTGAGATTAAGTGGTAGTGCTGGCATTTAAATAAGCACATATTTATTTTTTTTAATGACTATTTCTTCTATGCTTACACACACTATAAAAACACAGTCCAGCAACAGCTATTATGAACATGACTCATAGTTCACTCAGTTTTTACACCAAGGACAACACTTTCCTCCAAGTTCAACAGCACAGCCTAATATGGCAACAAACAACTACCAACTTTGCAAAGACAAAAACTCATCTGAACTGACAAGAAATAATAGAGCAAGAAATTCAAGACACACTGTTAAGTATTTGTCTGCACTGACTAAATGAGACACACGTGTTTTATTAGACCTGACAAGCTTCTGAATTTCCCCATATTCTTTCATTTTACAATTTTGCACCATTTTCCTTCCATCAAGCTATTATGAAATGTTTTTACAGACATGCATCTTGGGTAGGTAGCCAATTCTTTCATTTTTCATATTAGAAACAACAGAATTAATTAAGATTTATGAAATTAACACAAATGTTTCAACACACTCTATTTGGGGCTTAATTAATATTCTTTGTACTCCAGCTGAACTATGTTGACTAGCGTAAAGGTCTGGAGCCACAGCCAAGCAGACTGACACAGCCAGTAGACTGATAGATGTGATTATTCCTCTTTAAAATTGGTCTAACAGCTGCCAAATAGAGCATGGGGTCCAGGTTTTGACCCTCCACTATAGCTACGATGTTGATAAACTGAAGCAAATTCAGTGGAGTGCCATCATGACAGTCAAAGGTATGGAGAACGTGCCCTTAACGAGGAGAAGCTGAGGGAACTGGTCTCTTTCATCATCTTGGAGATGAGACAGCTTCAGAAGGACTCAACAGCAACACCCTAGTACCTATGGAGGTCATCAAGAGGACTGACTCATTCTCTTTCTAGTGGTGCACAGTGGGAGGACATGGCCACACAGTGAAACTAGAGGTTCAAATTAGTTATAAGGATTCTTCTCTTTTTTCCTCCACAATGAGGACTGTAATGCAGTGGAACAGATTGCAGAGAAACTATATAGTAAGATAAACCCAACAACAATCTGGTCTGACTGCACAGCTGACCTCACCTGAAGAAGGCATTTGGACTAGAGATGTTCTGAGAACCCTCCTAAACTGAATTATTCTATTATTCTAGTCCTTACATTTTTCTTTACTGTTTGCTTTTAATTTTGTCCTTTAATGGATTTAATTTTTGTAGTGCCATCAGCCCCAATGATATCAAATCAGATTTCCTAACGGAAATGTAATGTATTGTGGCAGTCTTTCTTGCCATATTTTGATAAGACCTCTCCCTCATCTGCAGTGCAAATTTCTCTCTCATAGTATTTAGATACAACTGTGATCTGTGAAAATGACATGGATTATTATTAGGAACTCAGGCTATCAATCTTCCTTTTTTAGCAGTACAAATATAGTGTTGAAAATTATCCAGGAATAATTTTCAATGTTTTGACATCTCCAAGTCCTTTTAGATGAGCGCTGTAAAGAAGAACATATGTATCAATACAGAGGTATTTAATTAGGTGACAAAGATAAAACTCTATGTAAACAAGTGCAAGGTTATGCATGGAATCTGAACTACTTTGAAGGCAATTAGAGATTATAAATCAACTGTAACTTTTCTAGAAACAAACCTTGTTGTCAGTATCAATGAAATTTCCTCTATGTGGAAATAGGGTTTAAAGAAATGCTGTTATGACAGGCATATATTAGGAAAATTCCTTGGAAGTAAAATATTCTCAATTATATGCTATTGCCTAAGCTATGTTTTGGCAACTCCATCTTACATAGTGAATAGCACAAAAAGTAAAGATCAAAAAATTAATATTAAAATAAATTAAGATGTCTAGTTTCAAAAAGCTATATATACGGTAACATAAGAGCTATAAAAATGATTACGACTATAAGCCAGACAAGTTTTCTAACTGGCATATCTTAAATACATTGTACATTAAAAAAAGGAAAAAAAAATGAGTATCATTTTGCATAGAACAGTAATCATTTTATAGGACTTTTATAAAACTTATTTTAAAAGTGTTATACTAACTATATTGGATATTACACAAGGTATTTATACCTTTATACACTAAATAGGAAACATAGGCTTTACAATATAACCTAGGAGCATTTCTGTACTTTCCGTATTAGCTAGAAAAGATAAACTTTTAATCTAAGTTGACTTTGAAATGGTTCGGTATTATATTTTATATATTGTTTGTTAGATAGTTTTTGTAGAATTTGTAGATTTATATTCAGGAGAATTACCAGGAAAGACGAGATCAGAAAAAGAAATACAATACTTATAGGAATGATTACAGGAAAGACTACAAGATTGCTGTGCAGATACTATGAGTGTTCTGAAGATTTCTTAATTTGAATAACATCTGCACTGTAGTTGTGACACGGTAATAATCATATAAGATATATTAAAACTTGAACTGTTTCTGACTACAGGCTTTTATACTACGTAATATTAACACACTGACCACAGACTACAAGACAACAAGGTTGTACCACAATGTAATCGTATCAGTTCTGAATACATATACCAAATCTGTTTTTTCAATGAATTATTAAATTAAAATTTGAAGAAGATTCAATGATGAAATGGTAGTTAAAGAAAATACTCTGAACAAGTTATATGATGTAAATTTTGAAAGGTTATGTTTCAATTATAAGAGCACAGAGAGCCTTTGCTCCCTCCTTTCCAAAAGGTTTTCAATAATGTCATTTCTAAAGGCTTATTAGGAAAGAAAACTGCTACAGAATAATAAGAAAAGTCCTTACATGCAAAAATAATGAATTAAAAGGGAAGAGGGAAAGACCAAACTATCCACTCTCACAGTGGAAAGAGATCACTTATAGTATTGCATGCAGTGAGGAATCTGGAAAATGGGAGCAGACATCAGTGCCAATGGTTGTTATTTGGATGGTGATTGTTAGGCGATAAGGACGTGTGTCAGTGAAAAACCACAAAAGGGTCTCAGGACGAAGCAACTGCATAAAAGAAAGGCAAATGACATTCTATGTACAAAAATATGATGTACAAAGGAGAAAAACGATCCTAACTTCACACACAAATAATGGACTCAGAACAGACCATTATTTCACTCAAGAGTGAAATTTTGGATTATGATATCCGTAAAAAATGTTGGCTCAGTGTTAATAGTCAAAGGGAAAAATCAAATGTTAGGAATTTCTAAGAAGGGAATATGAAACAGAAAAGAGTATGACACTGCTTATGATGACATAAAAGATTTACTTGCATGTTTAAACTGTATTCAGCTCTGGTCACTTTGCCTCCGAAGGATGCATTAGAACTGGAAAGGATTCAGAAGAGACCAAAAGGACAGTTAAAGCAACAGGTTGGCTTCTATAATAAAAGAACGAATGTAAGCTTACACTCCTAAAATCTGGAAATGACTTGAGCTAAATGTCAGATGTCCGCAAAATCATGAAGGCATGGGAAAGGGACTCTCTTCTAACACAAGAAGCTTCATAGAGTAATGTCCAAAAATAAATAAAAGGATGTGGTGATTCTTTATAAATGCTCATTACTAAATAACGTTTCTGTCACCTTTGTACACATTTCGCTTTGTCGCGAAAGGGCTGGTAATGGGTGTATTTCTGAAGATGAAAAATCTGCAAAAACTCACAGTAATGCAAAGTGCCCTAATCACAGATTTCATCAGAACACAATCTACATACACATTAAATTTTACTTACACATGTACAATACAGACATTCAAGTTAAACACACAATGTTGTTCTTCCTGAACGCAGAGGCTTTTCCTCAACCATGACTTAGGAAAACAACAATAATTATACAGCCTGAGTAAGCTATTATTGAAATACCATTGGTATTTTATACATTGACAGACTTTGTGTTAAAAACATAACTCAACATATTAAGTGTAATTTAAGGGATAATTATTCAGAACATCAGATTTCATTAATCAGTACAAGGTCATTGCAAAATTGATCAGAACAGATATTATGTCTTCTAAGTCATTACACAAGAAGATAGAATTGAGGAATCAAGATTTCTCTCTCTGCAATAGAAGAGAGAGAACGTAAAGTATGCATGCAGAGAGGCAGAGTAGTATTCCACTTAACAATACTGGCAGGTTCTTCGTCTAGTAAGAAAGCTACCAGGAAGCTACCTTGCATTTCAAGAAAGTTGAAGTTATATTTTAAAATATAAGTCAAGCTGACATACTGAAAATTTAAAAAAAGGCTATAACTGTCAACAAAATAATAACTCTTCAATGTTAGCAAGCAGGCAAGCTTACATAACTACTTACACAAAATACAAGTGCACAAAACATAATACACTATAACTGTTTGAAGTTAACTAAAAGCAAATGTATAGTAGATGCTTTAAAATGTATTAAATATCCAATTCAATAACTGAAGTTAAACAGGAACATGTTCTGGAAAACAGTTATAGTAAATATATGTTCATATGCAGTCTGTAAGTAACAGTAATATAGATATTCACAATATATTTATGATTCAGTAAGACTTGCATCAAGACTTTGAAAGACTGAAAGAAGAGCGTCACAAGAAAAAGTTTGCACAAAACTAAGTTGTATAAAAGGACTGCTGATCAACATTTAAAGTATTCTGTTATACATACAGCTACCGATTTACCGGAGTATAAAAACAGAACAAAATTTTTTAATCTATTAGAGAACTTTAGAGCAACATTTTCATCTTAAAGTTAATTGTTCAAGCTCTGCATGGAATAACGATAAAAGACAATTTCTAGTGAAATTCCTGATTAAAATATATCTTGAAGATAATTTACAATACTTTGTAGAAAGTCAGTATATGTATGGCATTATGTTTTCTTTATCTAAAAGGTCACAAACATTTTGTTATCAGTTTCATCATCCTTACAAAATTTATCTGTCCAGTGTTACATAATGATAAAAAACATCAAACTGTTTTACATTAGCAGTAGTCATACATTTACCATCAAGTAGTTCCTTTTAGGTCAAAATTCTTTGGTGAAAACAATAAACCAGATGTGGCCAACTCCCCCAGAAGCATTTTCCTGTAGGCAATATAATTATTTGCCAATTAATTCTCTCTCTCCCTGTTTCACGCTCAATCTCTTCTTTGGGTCATGTTGGTTCACTCCCTATAGTCCTGCTGCACTGAACCTTAACTGCGATAAAGAATCAATCTCCATAATCTAAGCAAACATGTTCCCTGCTATTAAAATTTCTACACAAACATTCTTATTATATGATTCCTATAAAATCAATATTTTTTTAAAAATATTTTGTTATTTAGCTTTGGATGGGATGATGAAACAAAACTAAAATATTAACCTTTCTGCCATTTTATGAATGCTTAATGTAAAATTCTCAATTCACTAATATTTGGGCAAAACATATCTTTAGAATCTGTTACATTAACAGTTTTATAATGATCAGAGCTTAAAGCAATGCTAGCTTCACAAGTGGCAATCATTTATATGTCTTATAACTTAATTCCATAATGTTCTACTGATTTATTCTAAAATAATACTGTATTGTTATTTTAGAATATCATTATCAAGAATTATCAATACAAAATGTTTATCATTTTTATGTATTATACAATTTCCCTATTATGGAATTGTTATGGATCAACTGGATTCTGTTTCAGGTTTTAATGTCTCCTTAAACTCAGTGAAGCTTCACTCTGGAGTAAAACTTAATTTCCACAAGGTAAATCCAATCTCTCTGCGCTGGGGATTTTAAACAAGTGACTTATTACATTTTTTTTCTTTTATTTCTCTCAGTCCTGAAGAAGTAACACAGCTGAGAAACCATTCTAGCCTGTCCATCCTGACTAGACTTGCTTAATAAATATCACCAAATCGAGCCTTATTGAAAGTTGCAGAAATACTGCTCAGAGCAGAATTTGTTTAAAAAGTACCATTATAATTAATTATTCCAAGTCTTAATTTTGGCTAAGGAAGTTTTTTTTTTTTGTATGCCTGAGTCTTTATAAGCACACTTAGTTTTCAAGAATGACAGGCAGAAAGCAAACTTCAAAAAACAAAGCCTCTATGGAAATCTGATAAAGTCACTTCACAATGCCATCTGTCAGTATAGTGCTCCCATAGTACTTTTAGTAGCCAAATATTTTGAAGTGGGATGAACAAAGACATTAGAAAGGAAGAAGAGTTCTTTCCGTTAAGCTACAATGATTGTCATTCAAACACATGATTAACATCTTACACTGCACTGTACCAGACACACTGTTAGGAAAAGTTCTTAAGAAGTTAGCAAGGTACTTTATAAAAGCAGAATGTTCCTTCTAAGACATTTCCATGTGTACCTTCCCCTTAAAAAAAAAAAAAACCAACAACCTCCATGCGGTACATCTCTTCACCAATAGCAACAAGTCAACAAAGCCAAGACAGATGCATTTTATTTAACTCATTAAAATCATCTGTCCCCTAATGCCCAGACCTATTTCATGTAAAAGTTCCCATTTTAAACACTGAGTTTTTAACTTTTAAACTGTGTTGAAAGAAAAAAGTCAAGGAAAAAAGCGTAATTCTACATAATCCATAGGTTAATTTTAGATTTCAGAATGAATGATTTAATCTCTGAATTGTAAGGTTTAGCTTAAGTCTATTTTAAAAATGTTATAAAGTTACTTGAATCTCACATTTAGAATGTCCCCATTCTTTCACTGCAGTCTACCATAATGCGATAAACACAGGACAGTTTATTTTTAAATGCAGCCTACAATTTAGCCCAATACATATACATATTCATTAAGTCTGATCAATCTAATCAAAGATGTCCTTGAAAGTATTCTCAAGGAAGACATTAAATCAGCATAAAATAACTACTATAAGCTGCACAGCGGAGGGAAGAATGACAGTTACCATACACTGAAACAGTTCCTTCAACAAAATGAAAACTTCATATATTTCTAGAAATCCATTCTAAATACTATAACCTTACAAACTGAACAATGTATGAAAACATGGAATAGAAAATAAGAATATGTACCTGGTATTCACATACACATGCATATATTCTGCACTAAAACTGAAGTATTTAACTTCGAAGAATTGAAAATGCCTTTATTCTTAACATAAGACTAACACACTAAACAAAAAAAATAATGAATACCCAAATGTAAGAATTTTCATTTTTTTTTATAGAGAAGTATTTAATTTTACTTGTTCTGAATAGCCACTTTCCCAGTTTTACTACATGGCACTTATTAACACACAAAACTCAACAGAAGTCCACATAGCATAGCTTTCTGAAGAGTTTCACAGTTCTTGTATATGATCAATAATATCTTAGTAAGAAAAGTTTTATTTTTCTATGCACTTAACATTCCATTACATAACCACAATATAATAAAATATTTTAAATACATACACCAAATAATCCTTACAATTAAATCTTCCACATAATTAGAGCACCAGGACAAATATTCTGCATTTTTCAAAATACTGTCAAAAAAATCTGTCTTAATTTCAACCTTTAGTTTTACTGATGAGTTTCAGAAGTTGATTTAAGCCTAATTTTGATTTTATCATTAGCTGCTCAAGTTCATATCAAGATTCTTCTTCCCTCTCACTTTCCCCACAACAATGTCATGGCAGCAGATACTAATGAAAACACACAGTCCTACAAACTAACACAGATGAGATGGAACAAGATGTTTCAAACAGCAGGAAAAAAGAATCAGTGTTTAGAAAAAAATGTGTACATGTATGTAATGAAAAACTAGCCAGATATTTCAATCTCATTTTGCTTTCATGTCTGGTGTTTTACTCTGTAATATTGGGAAAGTGGTATTAACTCATAATTCATAAGGTACAGCATCTGTCTAGCTACAATATTTGGCATTTATAACTTCACAATCAAGACAGATTCTATGAATGGGTTTGGAAAAGAATATAAAATCTCAAACATTTTTAAGAGCTTTCTTCATGTAAGAATGAATGCAAGAGATCCTACATAGCTTGGAACAATTACAATTATTAACAAAGACTGCAAGTCAAATATTGTAAAATTCTAGAAAAGATGTTCAAGTATAGAAACCCTGGTAAGCAGAAACAACATTTTGCATTTGACAAGATACAGAATCATAAAGCAATGAAACTGAAGTGGTGTGATCAGAGAAAGATCTCAGTCAAAAGACTTTGGAAGTTGTTTTTTGAAGAAACAGAAGTTAATAACCTAGATAAGGCTCTGGTAACCTGTAAGGAAGAACAAGCATTTGAAGGTTTTTACAAACAAAGTTTAGATACATGCAATCTGAAATTTCATGGACAGGCTATGCAATTTGACACTCAAATTACTAGCCTTGAAAAGGAAGAGTAGGTTATCCACAGTAACCAAAATGAGTGAGAAAGAAGTGTCTGCAAAGAAAACTGACATCACCTGTAAACTTCTTTAATTCAAGTTCCAAATAGAGTACAAGAAGATGAACACAGTCAAGACAAGACGTCCTAAGAAACAGGGACAGGAAAACTAGATGTGTGAGCCATCACAAGAAACAAACAAAAAAACACAATCCTGACCAAATCCGTGTGCAAAATAACTTATATTAAGAAAATGAAGAATTTTAGGAAGTGAATGTCTGGCACACAGACTGAAATGAGATGACTGCAGGCAATCTACCAAATAATACGAGATGAGCTATTTGAAGACAAAGATACAAATGGATTACAATTTCTTGCAGTTGATCGTGACTACAGAACCTTACATCAAGTAAGTAATTGAAACGAAAGTGAGTATGTTGCGTACATGTGGATCAGGAGGTAGAACAGGGAGAGAAAGAGGGCAAGAAACAGTGGAGTCATACAGTTTAACAAGAGGAAATCACTAACTAATAGAACAAAAGCTGGAATGGATGAGCTTCAAAGAAGAGGAAGAGAAGATTAAGTCAATATTGGTATACAATATGCATTCAATTAGGTATGTGGGACTGCTTCATACAAAATGCATTAAAATTGCAGAAAATACAGGCATCTGTTTGCCAAACAACGTATAAAAGAATACTATCTCTGGGGATTGCAAATAGGAGAAATAAATGCACTAACATCTTCCATTTTACACTACAAGCATGAATTGGCAGAGTTCATTACATGGTTATAGAGCTGGTCATAGTTTTTCATGTTCATCTTAATTTCTGAATCACCTACAAAAGCCAACTAACTAAAGAAAACACCAGTATAAAACAGTTCCTTAATTAAAAGTTATTATTCAAGTTATGTATGCATTTTTCTAGAACCGTGATGGTAACTTATCCTGAAAATGTTTCATATTTTGGTAGTTTTACTGAATAACATTTCTATTATATCTGAAAATACATATTTTGATAGTGTCACTGCTGACCTTAAGTCAGTGCCTATAACAATAAAAAAATTCAGGCTCTCCTTTGACATTATAGAAGATTTTTTTAAAAGTACTTTTTTTTTAAGCTACAAAGTTTAAAAAGAAATCATAAATTAGATCAAGTCAAAAGGCTTAGGCAAAACAAAAACAGAATCAAAAGAAAAAATCTTGCCATATAAAAAAACTATGTAAAATCAATGTAACTATTGACTTGCCTTTTTTCCACTCATTTTCTTATTTTTACATAGGCATTATTTTTTAATCCCCTCTACTGAAGTTGTTCATCTGCTACTTGTATTATAGTCAGAAACATTATTTGGAGTAAGAGCATCTGAGACTTGTTTTTGTGGAATATCATATTAACTAGTGAAACAATGTTTAAAAAATAACAAACCTCAAACCCTATCAGAAACAAGAAATAAAATTATTACTGAACCTGTAAGCCCTCACAAAACAGAGTATGACAAAACATACAGTACTAGAAATTGTCGCACTATCAGATGTGCACTGCTAACAGTAATGAAAGCCTATTTAATCTGCTAATTTTAATGTGGTTGCTGATATGAACAAAAGTGGCATAAAAATGAAGAAATTAGACTTTAAACTTTGAAAAACAGAATAGGATGATGTAATATTAGAAGGAATTTCTCACAAGAATCCTGTGCTGAATTAGAGCAACTTTCCAGCGATATGCCATTTCCTTCCTGTGCCACTCCATACTCCCTGAAAATATATAAAACGGAATGGGTTTTACAGTAGATGGAGTCATCTGTTCAATTACTTTCTAGGCTTTATGATTCCTGAAGAGCATACCCAGAAAATCTTATTTCACAAACAAATAAATTTATTTTTGCTGTGATTCTCCCCTGTATGAACCATAGCTATAATTGTTACAGTACTGCAGACAAACCTGATGCTACCAAGATATGGTCAATGAACATCCTGGAACAACTGCTTGCAGCTGGCCCTCCATTGAAATACCTTTCAGAAACATCACACTTAAGAAGAATCACTCTAGAACTAGAATTTAATTATTTAATTTTTAAATCAATGGAATATCATTGACTTCAGAACTCTGTCGTTCAAGTCAAGCCCTAGGAAAAGACTAGAACTGCATTCCACATGGTGTGTCTGCTTACTATTAGACAGTATTTCAGCAAGCAACCTGCAAGCAACTCCAAAGTACCTTCTCCTTACCCTTATCAAAAAAGCAAAAAAAAAAAAAATGAAAATTTATCCACAGAACATCTAGGAATGCCTGGCAGAAAATGAATTTTGAAAACAGATCTAAGGCCCAAGTCCAACACTTTAGTATTTTTGTGTACCAATTTGGACTACAGAGACTTTAAGTATCAGTACCTTTACAGGATGGGAATTACAGCTGCCTGCCGCACTCTCCTTCCCAGCAGTATCAGCCAAAGCTCACTTTTCCAGTCTGTGATATCTGGTAAAAAATTGAATGGAAGGCCATGTCACTGCTCTGCAGATTTCTGAAACTGAAGTGTCTGCTTTTTTTTTTTTTTTTGCCTACGTAATGACTACAAGAACTCACACACTGTCTCTTCTGTAACAAGCATATCAGTTTTGAACTGAACCTCCTGGATGTAAAAACAACTTTCTTTTTGGAAATGTACAGACTAATGTCCTTTGCAGCTCATTGTGAAAACTAGTCAATACCAGAAAAACTCTAATGCTATATTCAGTTCTGAAAAAAAAAAAAGCCACCTTTGTTTTTAATCAGTACACCTACAATATCCTTGCTGAAGAGAAATGGAGACTTTTAAGCTTCCACTGCACTCTTGAACTACAAGACCACCACCAAAGGCCTTTAATTTATTCATCTTACTAATTGCTCATCCACCACAAAAGTGATGTATAGGATTGATGTATTAAAGGAAATTAAGACAAAAACAGAGCTGCTATGGGAGTATTTAAAGGTAAAATCAGATTCCACAATGGAAGACAATCCCAAAAGCAGAAGTCCTAAGAAGTATTCCTGACAAAACTGGGAAATAGAAATTACAGCAACTTTTAGATTTGTATTGTCAATCTTGAATTTTATGTAACAATTAAAAACTACATTTATCCTAAAAAATGTATTTTTTTTACATAAGGCTTTAACTACATACTTTGGAACCTTTGATATGGTAGTAGGGCTTTTGATTTTAGTTTATTTCTTGTAATATGAAGGAATAAAATAAACTGGTTCTTTAGAATAATTCTAATAACATTTTGCATTAAGTATATTACTAAGTTTTCTTGTTTGGAAGTTAAGCTCTTTGGTTTACATAGGAAAGTATTGTATATTATAGAACAACAACATCAAGAATTTTTTTTAAGTAACAGTTCTGCCCCAACCAGACATGAACAAAAGCACAGGAAAATTGTATTTTAGGGCATTTAACAAATCCAAGTAATCTCCATGAAAACAATACAAGAGTTATATAGCAAAAATTCAGAACTCTGTCCCAGACTTTTGCACGTATATGTGCATATTTGTTCATTCTATAAATCTTCTTTTCAAATATCTATCTTCAAATTTTTAAACTTTGAAAGACGTGGCAAATGTCCATGCATTGAATTCACACAAAAATGTTATTGATGTATTTGCAATATAAATTGAACGCGTCAGGACACAAGAAAAATATTTGGAAAACTTGTAATAATTCTTACATCAAGAAAGCTGATAAAAGATGCAGCTTTACTTATTTTTAGCAAAGTGAAACCACTCAGACTGTTGCATTTAAATGAACAGCTCAGATTCTATGGGCTGGGGATTTCTTCATTTCCAGCAACAGCTTTTGGACAGTTCTTTTCATGACAGCAAAGACAAAAGCCTTCTCAAAAGTTGCAAACAAAACACATTTTCTTTTCAGGTATAATAACACATATACAATATTTTAAGGTCAGGTGCAAGTGGGTGTAAATACTATTTATTAATTCTACAAGTTCAGTAAATCAACTGAACATTTATTTTCCTTTTTTTTTTTTCTTCATGGTAAGGAAAGTTAGTTCTCTTGGTAGAAAAAGCAGTAACAACTCAGTATGACTACCAGTACCTTCTCTATATTCAGTCCAAAAAAAAAAATGATTACTGTGGACTACTGTGACTATGAGATACACAGTTGGCTTCACCCTTCGCATTAGCTTAGGTGTTCTATAAATCCTATCAATACATATAATCCTCAAACATATAAATGTTCGTATCTAGATTTTTCTCTTAAGAACGCGTTAAAAGTATGAAGAATATTTTTTATGCAAGTTTATCTTCCATTTAAAAGAAGTTGATGGAACTGATGGAAATCGATGTCTGGATACCTTGTCTGTTGACAGGTAACACTGCAGGACTCTGTTCCCAATGGTGCACACACCATAATTTAAATATATGAAGTGCAAGCCCCCAGTTTAAGTGTTTATTCTGAAGCTTAATTATAGTTTTCAATGAAACATTGACTGTCTACGGCTAATTATTTTACTAAATGCATAAAATCAATGCACTGTGTCAAAATGGTTACTTCTAACAATAAGTTTAAGTTCATGAAAAGAACAAAATATTAAAACTTAAACTTCACAGAATCACAGAATCTGGTTGGAAGAGACCTCCAAGATCATCTAGTCCAACCTCTGTCCTAACACTAACAAGTCCTACACTAAACCATATCACTAAGCTCTAAATCTAAACGTCTTTTAAAGACCTCCAGGGATGGTGACTCAACCACTTCCCTGGGCAGTCCATTCCAATGCCTAACAACCCTTTCAGTAAAGACGTTCTTCCTAATATCCAACCTAAACCTCCCCTGGCACAACTTTAGCCCATTCCCCCTCGTCCTGTCACCAGGCACGTGGGAGAATAGACCAACCCCTACCTCGCTACAGCCTCCTTTAAGGTACCTATAGAGAGCGATGAGGTTGCCCCTGAGCCTCCTCTTCTCCAAGCTAAACCACCCCAACTCCCTCAGCCGCTCCTCATAAGACTTGTTCTCCAGACCCCTCACCAGCTTGGTCGCCCTTCTCTGGACTTGCTCGAGCACCTCCATGTCCTTCTTGTAGCGAGGGACCCAAAACTGAACACAGTACTCAAGGTGCGGCCTCACCAGAGCCGAGTACAGGGGGACAATCACCTCCTTAGACCTGCTGGCCACACTGCTGCTTATACAAGCCAGGATGCTGTTGGCCTTCTTGGCCACCTGAGCACACTGCTGGCTCATATTCAGCTGCCTATCAACCAGTACTCCCAGGTCCTTCTCTGCCAGGCAGCTTTCCAACCACTCATCTCCCAGCCTGTAGCTCTGCTTGGGGTTGTTACGCCCCAGATGCAGGACCCGGCACTTGGCCTTGTTGAACTTCATACAGCTGGCCTCAGCCCATCGGTCCAGCCTATCCAGATCTTCCTGCACAGCCTTCCTACCCTCGAGCAGATCAACACACGCACCTAACTTCGTGTCATCTGCAAACTTACTGAGGGTGCACTCGATCCCCTCATCCAGGTCATCGATAAAGATATTAAAGAGGACTGGCCCCAGCACTGAGCTCTGGGGGACTCCACTAGTAACCTGCCTCCAACTGGATTTGGCTCCATTCACCACAACTCTTTGGGCCCGGCCATCCAGCCAGTTTTTAACCCAATGAAGCGTACGCCAGTCCAAGCCATGAGCAGCCAGTTTCTTGAGGAGAATGTTGTGGGAAACGGTGTCAGACGTCTTACTGAAGTCAAGGTAGATCACATCCACAGCCTTCCCCTCATCCACCAAGTGCGTCACTTGGTCATAGAAGGAGATCAGGTTCGTCAAGCAGGACCTACCTTTCATAAACCCATGCTGACTGGACCTGATCGCCTGGTTGCCCTGCAAGTGCCGCGTGATGACCCTCAAGATAATCTGCTCCATGAGCTTCCCTGGCACTGAGGTCAAACTAACAGGCCTATAGTTCCCCGGGTCTACCCTCCGGATTTGCTACAGATTCCCTTCAATACAGCTGTCTTGAAGAAATTTTATGACAAAACAATTCAGGAAGGAAAAAAGTAAATGCTTGGGATTCAATATGTACATTGAGGATTTTAATTTAATGTTTGTTTTTTTTTTGTCTTAAATTCTAAAATTTACAAAAATAATTCAAACATACCAGGAAAAACAGAGAAGACAAACACACAAAGAAAAGAAGGAAACATCAGATAAAGAGCTTGAAAAGAAGCAGAATGTTTTGTTGTTGGTGGTTTTGTTTTAGAACCATGTAAATAATCACAACCAAACTGTTTCTTAACCAATCAAAACCAGAATAGGCAGCATATACTGCTGAAGTCATATTTCTGAAGTCACATTTCAGCTGTTACTTAACATTAGTGCTAAATTAATGCCTTCACAACCAAAACAATTCCTCTGAGAGCTAGATGGTCTTACTGAAATTTAGTAAAGAACAGAATGCAAAAATTCAGTGTATTTACTTTTTTTAATGTACAATTTTAAAGTACAATTCAATATAAAAGATACAAGAATATTTTAAATATTTTTAAATTAAACTGATTTTCTTCCTATGTCTTTTTTTTTTAACTTTAGTGACAAAAAAAGGACAGTTGTGCAGTATTTTCTGCTTCTTAATTACTAAAATGGAAACAAGAAAAAGACATAAAATCTACACAAACTATGTGAATGTCTAAACAGAAAAAAGGACAAAAATACTGTGAAATTATTTGTAACAATTACTTTCTTCATAATTAAAATGTAATTAAATAGGAAATGTTTCACTTTGTTAATAAATTCAGTCAAAATTCTGTAGAAATAATTTAGATAGTATTCAAAAGCATTTAATTTGCAAAGAAAATCCTACTTATATTTACATACACACACACATTTCATATGTTTTTGGAAAGGTCTTTCAGTAAACTTTTTAAACTAAGCCATCTAAGTCAAACAACTAAGCTTAATTACAAAATTAAATCGTCTTAAAACATACAATCAACAAAAAAATTAGACAATTTAGTTACCAGCTTTAAGTAGCAGAAATTTGTATAGTACACAAGTCTTGAAGCACCTGTCCAGTATTTCGAAAGAAAAAAGTGACATTATACAAAAACAGCTACCCTGTTCTTCCAGAATCCAAGGCATACACAGCATGTTCATTTGTAATCTGCCTTAGATAACAAACCCTATGACTTGACAATAATTTATGTAAAAGGCACTTTTATTTTACCACTTGAGTATAACAAGACATTCTCTTTAAGATACTGCAAGATGTGGAACTAGATTTACAATATTGTTGAAAAAAAATGTTCTTTTAAAGACACATTAATAACATTTTTTGCTTTAGTATTATGTTGTACTGTAGTCTTCTGTACCAAGTTAGAAACACCAGAGATTATATATTTTTAAACCTTTATCACTATGTCACGTACTGGAGGACAGCAAACACTAACACCCTTATTGTCCTCCACAATAACACATTCTAAATACTGGCAAACAAGACATCCAATTGAAGGCAAACTAAAACAAAAATAGCTTATGTTCTACTACAACATGCCAATCGTACAACAGTTACTTTTCACAGTCAGAAGGGCTTGTGTTTTAGTTTAATATCTATTCCAATAACAAAATCAAGAACTTCTGTGCATCCGTAAAGTATGTATCATATGCTTACGTAAGACTGAACCGTGCAACATTTGTTTATTTATTCTTTGTTAGACCACAAAGCTTTCATCGGCTGTTTGGGGACATAAAATCGTACTTCACAGCATATTTCATAGAGAAAGTGCATGCAAGTACACACAATGCAGACTATAGTCAGACAATAAACTAAAACATAAGTGAGGCAGATGCACCTATAATATAAATAGGGATGCCACCCAGCCTCAGTAGTAGAGCTTTAAAGTCTCAGTAGAAAATCCTTGGCTAACAAGTTGCAACAGTTTAAAAAAAAAATAAAAAAAGTCTACAACTAATATGGCAAAATAGCCTAGTAAGTCTCACTGTTTGGGAGATGCTGGGAAGAGCCTTTTATTTAGTTAGCTTTTGACAGGAGGACACTATTAAGTTGAGGAGGTTAGGGAAAGACTATCTGACTTTTTAATGTAAAATTTCAAAGACGTATCCCCATTGAAATAACTACAAATTATGTTGGCTTCAATTGCTGGCAAATGACAGCAACCTTTCATTAATGGCAAAGAAGTTTAATGAATTTCATAATATTGATTTTAATGAAGCAGAAAACATAGAATTTATGAAAAGTAGATTTGATTTTTGACAACTTAACCTGTATCTCAATCTTAATGCTACTATAAATGAAAAAATAAGAAAAAATGTAACAAAAGATAATGACTACCTCTGTCCACTATAAACTAGTTCAATATTCTATTATACTTTGAACTTGGACTACCACTGGTCTATCATTAGTAGGTAAGAGGTGATCTGGTGAGAAAATCTTATTGCAATTCAGGCTGAATTAGCTCACACTACTAATACTTTGAAGACTACCTATAAGACTATTAACTATTATTAAATATCTGTAGTAAAATACTTTGTCAAAATTGAAAAAGTCATAATTTCTTAACTGTTTTATCTGGCATTTTGATAACTTTCCAATTACCACAATTTGGTACCCATGGACTACATTCAACTGCTTGTTATTAATCTGGACAGCCAAAGGAAAGCTAAAGCACCAAATAACCATTTGCTTATTTTATACTAATCACCCACATAGCCACCCCTAAACTAGATTCAAGGACATTGTTAAAGCAGAATGGGAAAATTAGATTACCTTTAAACATTAAGAACACTTAATTGTCAAGAAAAGCATGGAGTTCTTCATGTGTCAAGGCTACAAAATGTGAGTAATAGCAAAGAATGAATCATAGATAGGCTGCTAAGTGTATCAACCAATGATTATATGCAAGGTAATTATGATCTTGCTACAGAAGCTATTAAAAGACACTAGAGTTGATAATTAAATAGTATATTACAACCCTCTGAAGGACAACCTTGTCAATATTAGTTAATTCAGGAAATAAAAACATCACTGTTTGAATGAGTCTTTTCATTTGTAAGCAGAAATAACTGATTTTTTCTATATAATATAAAAAACAGAAAAATATTCCTGTAAAACAGATTTACTCAACACTAATTTATAAGACAATTATAACACTAAATTTTAACCATATAAGATTATCTGAAAGCACAGATTGTATTAGTTGACATACTTTTGATGTATTAAATACAGGGGTTCTTCAAGACATGGTTAATCCAGGTGCTAGGAAGTCTTACAATCAAAACTAGTGTTTGTTTGTTTTTTAAGTTCTGTTCTTTATGCAGACTGAAATCATATATAAAACCTTTTCTCTATGAAGTACATACTGTTTACCATATAGGCGCCATTAGGAAGGTGAACATTTACTGCAAAGAAGCTTTTATCAGGCCTATTTATAAACAGGAAAGCAAAGTTCATACACCGTTCGGTTTGAAATAATTCTTACTCAGACTGTTCTAAAGACACTCAGAAGCCAATTGTCCTGTAAAAATTTGGCTAAATACTGTATTAGCTAGCCATCCAGTGTTCCCACGTAGCCCTAGTGATTCACAGAATCACAGAATCACAGAATATCCCGAGTTGGAAGGGACCCATAAGGATCATCAAGTCCAATTCCTGGCACCGCACAGGTCTGCCCAGAAGTTTAGACCATGTGACTAAGTGCACAGTCCGATCTCTTCTTAAATTCAGACAGGCTCGGTGCAGTGACTACTTCACTGGGGAGCCTGTTCCAGTGTGCAACCACCCTTCTCTGTGAAGAACCTCTTCCTGATGCCCAGCCTAAACTTCCCCTGCCTCAGCTCAACACCATTCCTGCGGGTCCTATCACTGGTGTTTACAGAGACTAGGTCCCCTGCCTCTCCACTCCCCCTCGTGAGGAAGTTGTAGACTGCGATGAGGTCCCCCCACAGCCTCCTCTTCTCCAGGCTGAACAGGCCAAGTGACCTCAGCTGCTCCTTTTAAGTCTTCCCCTCTAGGCCCTTCACCATCTTCGTCGCCCTCCTCTGGAGGCTCTCCAACAGCTTAATGTCCTTTTTGTACTGTGGTGCCCAAAACTGCACACAGTACTCGAGGTGAGGCCGGACCAGCGCAGAGTGGAGCGGGACAATCCCTTCCCTCGACCGACTAGCGATGCCATGCTTGATGCACCCCAGGATACGGTTGGCCCTCCTGGCTGCCAGGGCACACTGCTGGCTCATATTCAACTTGCTGTCAACCACAACCCCCAGATCCCTCTCTGCGGGGCTGCTCTCCAGCGTCTCGTCGCCCAGTCTGTACGTATAGCCAGGGTTGCCCCGTCCCAGGTGCAGGACCCGACACTTGCTTTTGTTAAACTTCATGTGGTTGGTGATCACCCAGCTCTCCAATCTGTCCAGATCTCTCTGCTAGGCCTTTCCACCCTCAACCAAGTCCACAACTCCTCCAAGTTCGGTATCGTCGGCAAATTTGCTCAAAACACCTTCTAGTCTTACATCCATATCATTTATAAAAACATTGAAGAGGACTGGCCCTAAAATGAAGCCTTAAGGGACACCACTAGTGACCATCCGCCAGCCAGATGTGCCTCCATTTACCACAACCCTTTGAGCCCTGCCTGTCAGCCAATTGCTCACCCATCGTATGATGTTTTTGATGATTCACACATATGATGATTCACACTGCAAAATGTAAACACTTTCAGAACAACAAGATGGAATTGTTTGCTCTCGAGATAATGAAGCTTTAATTAGATTATTTAAAAAAAAAAAAGAGTCATAAGTTTTTGCAAATTGAATGTAAGTTTGCAATGCAAGTTATACATCTATGAGCATCTTACTGAGAACAAGAACATTTACTCAGGAACAGGTGAAGCAAATAAAAAACCACAAAGATTCCTCCTCCCACCTCTAAGTTCATGCCACACACTAATAAATAGCATTTCTCACACTTAAAACAATCATAGTTGGTCACTATAATTTACTAAATCTAGGCAGGAAACAGTAGGTTAACTATTATAAAATGCAATCTTTTCAGCAATGCAAATGTTACTGTGATGATACAACTCTCTACACTGACTTTACACCATATACAGAGTCAAATTCAAGGTTGTTGGCCCAGCATCCAATCCTTTACAGATGCTTTTAAGCTACTGATCTCCTTAATAATACAGTTTCCAAGAAATATAAAGTAGCTGACCAAATGTGGTAGACAAACTGGAGTCTCATTAAAGAAACAAAACAGAATTCAGAATTCATTAACTACATATCACAGACTCAAAATTAAAATAAAAGTCTTGACATGGGACAACTATTTTCGTAGTCATATTCTGACGAAAAGATATAGAAGAAAGCTTAATTTTGTTTCTTAACTACTAAAAGGCACACATCGACTACACAGGGAAGGACTTTAAGGTTTGTCACCAACTCAGTAGGTTATAAACAAAAAGCAAACAGTACAATCACAAAACTTTAGTGTTCAAATGTGTAAGATAGTTCATTTTAAGATGATCCTATATTAATCTTCTAATAACTTCACGAAGTAGCTATTTAATGAATTACCTGAAGCGGTAATTCCAGTCTCATTTTCATTAGGCTTAGATGACTGCAGCAAGAACCAAGGCAACCACCCACAACCACTCAGTAGAGAGTAAAAGGATTCTAAGTAGTACACAAGAATTCAGATGGAGTGGAACAAGTGCAAGTCTAATAGTTTAACATAGATGATAATAATAGGTTTGCAATTTTAAACTAAAGTCTCAAAGATTCTACCTACTTCAGTTGCATTAATCTGTCTCATCAGCCAGCACTACTTGCTTGCTACATAGCTGTGATTAAGAAAAGTTTATTCCAATCCACATCTTAATTTCTTTAAATAACAGAGCAAACACTGAGGTAATTTAGCTCAAAAGTTGTGATGATTCAACCACCTACCACCTAAAGCAGGTAGTTTCCCGAAAAGACCAAAACTGTAAAAGTAAGAGAAATTATCTACGTAGATAAAAGTGATAACATTCAAGTTATCAGTTAACTTTCCCCAAAATGAGAAATGTATTTATTAATTAGGCCTTCAGTACATTTCACTACAGTAGTTATCAACATAGCTTCCAAACAGAGATCCATTGGCATACTGCTATAAAGTCTAAATGAATCCTCAGTAATTACCACTGGCCAAGACAAAGTGACATAAACCTTCAACACACCAAAGACTTAACTGATCAAAACAGGATGAGTCAACCAGAGAAGGTAGGACATTTTCAGACCTCTGTAACCACTCCAAAGTACTTAATTAGGATAAATCTATTCAGTATTTGCAGTGTAACATATGGAAAATTTGTCACAGTAAAGTTTGATTTCAATCTGAAGTATAATTAATAAAAATTGTATCCACTACTCAGAAATTATGTCTTTTGGTGCTTTAAGATTTTCCCAATTACAGTTACAGAAATCTAAACATTATACTGCAATGGATTCTGAAGTTAAACTTTTGAGTTTCCTGAATTTAATTTCTCTGAAGAACCTTTCACCACTGATACACTGATCTCTCTTGTTGCTAATCAACTGAGCATGATTTTTAACCATCATCATAAAAAGAAAATAAATGTGTCAAACTATCAATAGTTATAAATGAAAGGTTTCTTCATGGTATATTGTATGTTCAATACAAAACAAATACCACAGCTTGCATTACTTCCCAGACTTTGCAAGCCTGTAATTCTGGTGAGTGGGACAGTAGATCAGTGGCAGATGCCTGGTGCTCCCTCTGCCCTAGGAGTTTGTGATTTAGATTATAAATCCTGTTTTGCTTCTTCAAGGGCAATGAGGCCAAAAATCAGGCCCATGAGACAGTCACAATACTTGCAATTTTGCACTAATATACTGACAAAAAATCAGATATTGGATTCAAGGGCACTTTTTTTTTTTTTTTTGCTATAAGTACACAAAGTTTCTTCACATACAAAACTGGATAGTACTAACTAGATGCTGAAATGATCTTAATTTTAGTTGTGATTTGGCAGCTCTGATATCAACACAGAATTTAAAGATTTCAAATAGAAAGATACAGAAATAGAAATGTAATAGAAAAATATAAGTTTCTGTAATAGAAACATACATGTTTGTGAAATGGCACAGATCAACTGCTGAAATTACTTTTGGATCTCTTACAAACTTCAGTTCTATTTCAACTTCAGTTTCAAGTTTAGTAACTCTGCAGGTCGAGCAGGGACTTTAAATACTTTAATCTCGCATTTGCTGCTAAAATTTGTCAAGTTCTTAGACAAAATTAAACAATCTACATAGAAAATATAGACTGGTTCAGAAGGATACGCAGACAAGCAGCAGTGGAGGGGAGGGGCACACAGAAAAGAGGGCTCTTCTACATAGTCATCATTACTGTATCTTCCCCTCTCTTCAGAGATATTCAAAAATTACATTACAAAGGTTTTCTATAGTAGTTCTTCTATAGCAGTTCTGCTGTCAATGTAAGATCTCAAGTATAGAAAGACTTCATCGCTCCTTTAAATGCAGCAACTTTCTACAGTTATTTTCCATCAGTCATCTAATAAAACAGTAGGAGATTTTTTAGTTTAATCAACAATAGATTAAGAATACAACATTAATACTGCCAGAAAGACTTTCCTTTTTAATTCTCTGCATATAAAGGAAACAAATAGTTTTCCTATTTTAAGCAGTTTTTAACAGCTTCTGAAAGTCTCCAATGGGACTCTCTTAATAGCAAGCTTCTTCAAATGGCTGTGCACCTATAGTCCATTCTTTATAAACATGCAGCATCTGCCCCAGGGGATTAAAACTTCTAACCTAATTTTTGAAGTGATGTGAGACAACAATACACTAAGAGAACTTTACCATCATGTGGGAATTAGTCTGGATACAACTTATTCTGCAAAACAGATGCTGTTCAGACCATGGTTTTGGTATACGCTTTTAACTAGAATCTTACTTTTGTCTTAAGAGTTACCCCTCGTTCTCTTGCTTTTGTAGGCTGCTTTTCGGAGTGGAAGCTCTGTCGCAAAAACTGTCTCCTCACAGCCAAGTAAAGCTAACTGTTACCCTGTAAGCATTAAAAAACACTTTTTTTATAATTACTAAAGAACGCTTTTAGGAGTATATCTAGACAGTGTTACAAATCAACAAATGGGGATCAAAATTACACATGAAGAAAACACACTATGTCATGCTTTTATAAAAACATACTAAATATACATATTTTAAGACCATAAAACAACTTTGTAAGAAAATAGAGAATTTAATGATTTTTGATCTTTCCATGTATGTACATCATAAAAAATAAGAAAAAGAATTAAAGCTAAAATTTTACTTCTATACTGAACTTCATCACTGCTAAATATATGAATGAATGTTTGGTGGTTTTTTTTTTTTTTTTGGTTTTGAAAACTTATTTCAACCTTTAAGAAACAAGTGAATGTAAATTCATAAAATCAGCCATCATAACAGTAAAGTTCTGTGTATCAAATTAAACATATGGACATACATGCTCAATTCTAAATTAAAACTGCACCTTATCCTGTACATGCATGCATGTAAGAGAGAGAACATGAGCAAGAGACCACATGCCTGTGCATCTAAGAGGGAGGCAGACTATACAGGGCTGCTTACTAAAAATATTCTCCAAGCTACATAGATGTAAAAGAAAAGGTGCATTACCAATACATATTGAAACTGCAAAATTTTAAACACAGCATGCTGTCACTAAAAACTACGCACAAGTATGCATTAATATCCTCTGTGAAACCAAACAAAAATATCGGCAAATTCATGATCATTTCTGACTTTGTATAAGCATTTTCATTCATGCTGCTTGTACAGAAAACATTTAAGATGGAACAGAGAAGTACTATAAACGTAACTATATACTAAATAGATAAGTACTATACATATGTATTTGTAAAAAATATAACTTTGAAACAAGAACCAAGCCCAAGATATTGAGCTTTCAATATACCGAGGATTTCTTCTGATTTGTAACTTATTTCTTAAAGTCATCAATAAAATACCATGAAGCTCCTCTACACTATATCAATTCCACAAGAGCAGGCTCTCAAATTAAAAACCTACTGCCTTGCTATTTTCATTTAGTCAACTTTTTTAAACCAGGTGGAGGGCGTAGGGAGAGACTATTGTTCTAGCTCCTATTTATTCACACAAACTGGTCATACTATCTCAAAAACTCAACAGACATTAGATTATGTAGGATTTTGGTTTTTTAAAAAGAAAAAACTTTTTCCTCTCTTAAATGCAACAAAAGGACCAACATTTCACAGTAAAATCTAAAATAACAAATGTAAAAGCAGTCTTGCCTTTACTGATGTTGCAGTCCATACTCCATGCAAGTGAAAAATAATACAATGCTATAAGCATGAGGATCTAATTCATACTGAAAACATATGAAAGGTTCTCGCTAGCCAAACAGCAGTGGACTATAAATGCAGATAGGCAAAATCAGAGTTAATGAAAACAAAATGTCTTTCAGATAAAAACACGGAAAATTTAACTGCATGCACCTTACAAAACAAGGTGACCTAAATCAGAGTTACACATTAAGATATTTTAAATGGTACTTATCTGTGGTAAGTACTTAAAACTAACAACAAATACATGTAATATAAAAATAAATGCAATGTTAATTTACAATTTCAGGCCTTTTTTTGTACAGAAGAACACATTAACTTCCTTAAGTGAACAGTTCCTTTGAAATGGGGATGTGTTAGCTAATTGATTTTTCAATCTCAATCTCTTTGCTCCTCTGCTAGTATTCAAGCATTAAAAATATTTCTGAAACTGATGCAGGTACAATAGCAAATAAAACCTTTATGTGCCTGAAATTCTTGCCAATTTAGCTCCTTTTTAAGTGTCTTACAAATTATTACAAATGATTCTCTGATCTTGGGATTTGTTGAATATTTTTCAGAAATGAGCTAAAAATAAGTCAGTGTTAAAAAGTAAGGTTGCCAGCTCTTTCATGGTCCCAGAAAACGAAGAGGAAGTTGGCAGGATCAGCTCAGCTCCACTGTGCTCCTGAAAAATATAAAATACCAGTGTCCACTGGATCATTGGGTCCTTTGCACTCTAGTACTATTTATGAAAAAGATTTTGGTGATGACGATCGTAATGGTTCTTTAATATGGAGTAGGACAGATTTGTCAGTAGGTGTGATATTTCCTTTTAGGGTTTCATGCCCTAAATATGTATTATTTATAAATTGAGCGAAAGCAGTGCTTTGCAAAATAGTAAGCATACTAGGACCTCACTTTTGGTTATTATTACCTAGATAAAGATAAACAGTTAGGAAAAAATGAATTTTATTAAAATTAAGAAGTCAAGACTGTATATACCTGTTTTATTCCTTCTTTATTTACTGAAAGTGACATTCTGAGTGTTAATCTCACATATACACTAGAAATATCTAATTGAAACAAAGGTTGAGAGCCTCCAAAAGGATCATAAAAATTCTCCCCTCACAATGCAATCAATAGTATAATTCTTTTGCTAGAGGCAAATATAAGCTTAATAAAAACACAAAGCACTGGCATCTCACTATTAATATCTAGATGTGTTAACTAAACCAGGACTTCCAAAACATCCATGGAAAAGTTAGAGATGACATCTGTAGAAGTCCTGCTGGACAAGTCCTCTCACAACTGGAATCAAAACTGAAACCGTATCTGTTACACAAGTCAAAAAAACTTTGCCAAAAATTTTTAGCTTAGAAAAAATGGCCTTACAACAACAAAAAAATATAGGTTAGGGTTATAGGTTAGGGTAATAAATGCTTATTACTCTGTACCTGTTCAGCTACTGTCAAAGCAACAAAACTGCTCCTGCATGCAGAAGCATACAGATTCAATAAATTTTGTAATTAACCACCTTCCTAGCAAACTCCATTAGTCTTCTATTTACTCAAAACTGGCCAAATTTTGTTGTGACCTAAGAAATTTACCTAAACTCAAACAGGTTAGTTTTTTAAAAAGTAACTAGAATCTATAAAAATAGTTATCTATGTTACTAGGTAACACAGTGATTGCTATGTAACTTAACAGAGTGCCTATTAAAAGCAAAAAGATCATTGAGAAAATAAATATAGTTTGCATACATACCTCACTACTCAATAAGACGTATAATATATCCTGTTAAGATGCTCAACTGCAACATAAATTTAAAACCTGGACTACAGCATTACCCCGATCAACAGTGAAAAGCAGGTACATATACCAAGCAAAAGGAAAAATCACCTTAGCTACTGATATTGAACTTCATATTGAAACAGCCTCAATTTCCATACCAGCACTAAAATACTCATGTATAATTATCTTAAGATTCTAATTTGATTTTAAATTAAGTTTTACTATTGCAAGAACATGTGCCACACTTCAGTTCAGTCTACAAAAAAAAGTGTTAATCCAACCCCTCTCATCACAGTGCACCAACACAGATACAACAACATGAATTTCTAAATATGCAAAATAAGTTCCACAGCTTGCATATTCTTCTGCAATTCCTTTTTCAGTATCTGTCATGGGAATGCCAACAGGTAGATAACAGAAATGTTAATTAGAGGCTGTAAACCTAATTCCCAATACACTGTGCAAATTCTTGTTTACCAACTGCAAACAGATGCTTTAGCAGAATAAGAAGTTACATTGCATATAACAGGTTCTTTACTTAAATTCATGAAAATGATTCAATGTAAAGGAAAACGGACTAACCATAAACCCAAAAGGTTTAAGAAACAGGTCATCTTCTAATTTCATTCTATTGGGTAATTATAGCATTATAATAGGCAACAGCTCACTTCGATTTTGATTTTTCCAACTTCCACAAGCATCGTACTGGGTGAAATCTTCACCCCCCACTCAATAACAAAATATCAAGACAGCTAGAATTTTACCCTATAAAATAGTCTTGGCACTGTTTAATAGCTTGAGTAGGGTAAAGATAAGTACAAATAACTCTATGAATCCTCTCCTGTAACATTTTCTCAAGGAGGAAAAATAAAAAAAAATAAAGGGAAGAACACATTTTATATCAAAAATAGTGAATGTCACAACATGGAGAATAATTACCAATAATTACCCATAGTTTATGCCTTTAAGCATTAATAGAAAGCTAACTACAACCTGTATGAATTAGCCTCCCAAACTACTTCCAGTTTACTGTCAAGGAGCTCCAGTTCCTTCCTCATTCTGTAACCTGAGTACCAAGTTCCTGTGTCAAGGTCTGGAGCCCCCAGCACAAGAAAGATGTTCATTTGTTAGAATGGATCCAGAGGAGAGCCAGAAAGATGATCAAGAGGTTGGAGCACCTCTCCTATGAAGAAAGGCTGAGAGAGCTGGGAATGTTCAGCCTGGAGAAGAGAAGGCTCCGGAGAGACCTCACTGCAGTCTTTCAATACTTAAAGGGGGGTTATAAAAAAAGATGGAGAAGGACTCTTTACTTGGGTACATAATGATAGGACAAGGGAGAATGGTCTTAAACTAAAAGGCGATACATTTAGACTAGACATTAGGAGGAAATTCTTCACTCTAAGGGAGGTGAAGCACTAGAACAGGTTGCCAAGAGAAGATGTGGATGCCCCATCCCTGGAGGTGTTCATGGCCAGACTGGCATGGGGCCTTGACCAACCTGGTCTAGTGGGTGGCATCCCTGCCTGTGGCAGGGGGGTTGGAACTAGATGATCTTTAAGGTCCCTTCCAACCCGAGCCATTCTACGATTGGCTACAGAACAAGGAATTAGGAAAAATATTGTAAATCCAAAAAAAAAAAAAAAAGATGATTTCTAGAGAGAAAAGAAAAAAGAATGACAAGCTATTAGGGCAGTTCTTGAACAGATGTAAATTCCTTTCCATGTTAAAAATTTTTTCTGCTGCTCATAATGCTGATTTTTAATTACAATGAAATTCATGATGTTCTATGGCTTATAAGACCTTTAAGTTAATTATAGCTTAGTAAAAGTACAGCTATTTTGTCCATTTCTTGTATATCTAGTAAGATATACAATACTGTTGCAAAATATTTTTAGAGGACTTTTCATTTAAGCAAAACTTGTAAATCCAATTTTAAGAGATACTGAGATACTGCAACACCATTATAACAGCAGCATTTAATTTTACAGAGCACAGATGAACACAAAAATATCAAAAGGTTGTATTGGAACAAAAAATTATAGTTTCAGAAAATCATAGGTCAAACAGAGTACACATATGGATGACAAAAGGATTTTTTTTTTTTTATCTGCCTTTTTTTTGCAGGAAGCAAAACAGTGATGAGAAACTTATCGATACAACTTTTATACCACAGAACATCATTACCTATAACATTCTTTACTTGCTTGAATCTGAGACCCAACAATACTATTATGGAAAATGAATAAGCAGTCACTCACAGGAGGAAGTTTGTAAAAGAACGTAAGAAAGAACAGAAAGTTTTTAGCAGTACAAAAAGGAATATATAGGAACAGCATAGAATGCTTTCACAAGGCTTTGAAGTTTTCACCTATCCACTACTGAACTTTTTAATATAATAAAATTTCATATGAGAAACACATGGCATGTCCACATCTGATATTTGGTAGATCGCAGATACTATGCAAGGGATGCATATGAAAGCAAGGCATGAGTTGCTTTCAAGTCTGACAGAAGTTGACAAAGAATAGGGTGAAGTCTGCATCCAGTTATGACTGTACCTTTGAAATTCACCAACATTTTTTTGTTTTTGTTTTTTAAATATTTAGGTAGGTATACATAACATTTCATGTATTTACCACTCACTTTGGTGCCTGGTAAAATTACGGAGAAAATTATTGCAGGAGTTATAGAAAAACACCAGAAAGACAATGCAGTCATTGGTCACAGCCAACATGGGTTCACAAGGGGAAAGCCCTATTTAACAAACTTAATTTCCTTTTATGACCAGGTCACTCATCTAGCTGACCAAGGTAAGTCAGTTGCTGTATTTTTTTCTTCCAGTTTTGAAATGCAAGAAATCTACTCAAAGCCCTATATATTTAAATGGCAACAAGTTTTAAACTAGTTTAAAGCACCCCACAATTTACAATTTCTGCAGAGGTGCAAGTCCTATGGGAAATACAATAAACGGTTGGGGATTTTTGGTTGTTGTTTGTTGTTTTTTTGTTGTTGTTATTGTTTGTGGTTTTTTTTTTTTGCTTAGTAATATTATCTTGAGAAAATCTGTGATACGCTGCTCAGATCTACCAAAACTTGCACATTGCATCCATCTTGTCCAAACTGAATATTGGATTGTAAAGATGGAGCTGAATTCTCAAAGTAGCAAGATCTACACCAGATAATTTTAAAGTTGATTAAAAAACATATCTTTTTTTAATTACTGTATGAAGCTAAAAATAACTTTTATTTAGAAGGCAACTGGTCAAACTGCAGCTCAATTGGATTCAAATGCCCAAACTGGGCTTTGGCAATTGGGACCTTAAAATTAAGGAAACCTTAGAATAGTGAGAACAAGCCTATAAACTGCCTTTTTTTTTTTTTTTTTTTTTGATACTGTAAGCTTTATTCGATGACTCTGCCTGACATATGTATTAAAAAAAAAAAAACAACAAAAAAAGCACACCACCACCAACAGAAATAAATGAGGGTGGGAGACGAGGTGTACTCATCAAGTGTAATCATCAACATAAACATTACATGCCTCCCAGAAATTCCCATATCTTACAAGTACTCTAAACTGTCCGTTCTCATTCATACACAAATGCAGAAATCTGGGGAAAAAATGCCAACAGGGTAGCTCCTAATCTGTGACAAAAAATTGAAAAAATTTTTTCATCATGCTAGAAAATTATACAGTGGCACAATATCACAAACATTTTTGAAAAAGAAAAAGCAAACAAAAAATAAAAACACACTTCCAATATAAATGCAAATAACATAATTTTAGTGTAATTTCTTAAATGTTCATTATAATTCATGGCTCACTGAACCTAAAATCAAATTACTGTGCAACAGATATTAGTTTTCTTTTCTGCACTAATGGCAAGGCAAGAAGGGAGGCCAACCCATATAAGATGAAGAACACATAGGTTTTTAATTACAATATGTAAACAGGAAGATTAAATTCACCATAGTTTTAACCATGAGAAGAGAAATACATATTAGTCCAACTTAAAGTGAGAAATGTGATTACTGACAAATTTGAGTAAATTTTCAATACTTTTCAACAAAATTTTCTGTTCTGTCTTATTAACAGGTGCATACAAGGTTCTGGTGATAAGTAATGTTAAAACAGGAACGTTAAAAAGAAACTTGGAAAAAAATCCAAGTAGATTTCTGTATTTGGGCCACCTACAAATGAGCTGTTTCACCACACTAGTAAATTCTAGAAAGGATAACCCAAGAAAAAGCAAACAACAACAACAAACGTTTACCATTACGAACATTTTTAAACTGTAAATCAAACATGTTGCTAACAGTTGAAGTCTATCACACAGGCAATGCAAGAAATAAATCTAGCTGTGTAAGTAGCTACACTTGCTTTCAACACATACAGGAGGCATTTCCAGTTGCTAGGATATTATGTAGTGTATTAAGTTACATGTAAACATCCTCGCAGAGATCATATACAGAGCTTGTCATAACATTCAAGAAGGGTAAAAGCTTATAAAGTCATACAGACTACTATGTTCAGAAAATAATTCTGTGTAAGGGTTTGATTTATTCAAACCCTTTCAGAACCTCCAAAAACAATAGAAAAAAACCTGCAACAAAAAATCAGTCATGAGAGTTTAAAAGAAAGCATTAAAGAGTCTCCTATTTAGGCAGACAGTATTTTTCCTCTTACTTCCCCTCTGTTGCTGCGTGTCCTTTGTCTGCCTCATGCCCAAAGATTTAACACATACAATTAAATAAACCACAATTAAATAAAAAAATGATTACTTGGCTTTCGACTGAAGATCATTACAGATTTCTTTCAATCCACCTTGTCCATTTCTGAAACTATTTAGAATTTACTTGTTTTTCCACTAATATCTACGTTTCCCTAGCTTATTAAGATATATTTAGACTATCTCATATACAAGACCTAAACCCTGAAGGATTTGAGGACTGTGGGAATAAATTTTGCTTCACTACTTCCTCAATTTCAAAAGACTCCAATATTACGCTCTAATTATGCGCATTAAAACTTGGATGACACGTGTCCCTACAACCTTTGCTAGAAACTCAAAGAAGCTTCAGAAAACTACTATGAATCACCATTAGTCACATCCTCAGATTATTCAACCTTTATCCATTTATCTTGTTTAAATTCTCCAAATGTTAGTACCAAATCTGAAGGAACCAGAGATATCCAGTGGTGCATTTGTGCCCTTAGACCAACCATCTACCCAGACGCATTTCAGCTGCATTTAAGGGTTGGACCAGATGTTCAATATAGTATGTTTTCTGGCTTCCATGGAACAAAATCCTGCAAACAAAGGCCAAATGGGACAACGACCAACCCGATTGGGTTTCCTGACTAACCTGTTACTAAAACTCAGGAACGTTTTTGGAGCTGTACATTTCACACATAGTTACATTACTCAGATGTAAGCATTTTATTTGTTCCCTTAGCAAATGGTACTTTACCATAATATAAAGTTCCAGAAGCAACATAGGATATCAAGTCAGCATCTGCTTCAGCCTTGTTTGCTAAGAGTTTAGAATACTTTTAAGTGATTAAAGGACAACACTTGACCTCTCTGATGCAAGTATCTAACCAATATTTGCATCATACTACAACAGAGAAGCTGAAGTACATTCTTTTTTAGACCACTGATCAGCACCTACATAACCTCTCAATTCAATAATTGCACTTACCCTTACCAGTATATGAAAGCAGCAACATAAAGAAATGCTACATCAGCTCACAATTTACCACATGCTTAATTTATATTTCAGTGTTTTACTCACTGCTGACTTTGTACTACAGTGGAGTATAAACACAAAATATAAAACTCTATATACAACTTGAACTTCATGAATCTGCATTGTCTAGTATAAATTTAAGCCCCAAACCAGCTAAAATCCAATAATTAAGTTGAGTGAAAAGTTAGTTCTCTTGAACTTCATACAAAAACACAGAACGCACTTCTACCACAGACTTACAGCAATCAACAGTGCCATGCATGCTGTATTGAGAAGACACAGCCTTCAATTATAAGGTAATGAACTTACCTTTATGATGTAATGACAGTGTAAGAGTGGTAAGAATGTGAATAAAAAGCTGCTTTTCAAGGGAGAGAGAAGTAACAACTTACCTGAAAAGCAAAAACTATACAAATGCAGATTTAAAGGAAATAGCCCATATCCTAGCAAAAGCAAAAAAAAAAAAAAAAAAAAAAAAAAAAAAAAAAAAGGCAAATCTCCATCCCCTCATACTTAGCTGCTTTTATATATCCATTTTCATAAATGCTTTCTTACTGCAACTGCAAACTACAGGACACTGGACTAGGGAGCTCAAACTCTATCAAAGCAGGTAATTAAAAATGAATTATCTTTTCAATAAAGACTTTTTTTTGAAAAGCATAAACACTTGTATCTTAGACAAATTTGTTTTAGCGTGACTATAGCCATTGCACGTTCAGATTTCTGTATTGCAAATTGGGATTATCAATATCAAGTGTATGGCCAGGTATGAAGTAATCAAAATGTAGCTGTTTTTTCTCTCATGTGTATTATCTCCTATTACAATATGGCACAGGCGATCCTCATTATTTTACAGACCGATGTTAGCAAAAAAATACTGTAATAATAATTAATATTTACATGAGTGTCAGCACAAGTGTTATATGCCACTACACTTAAGTCAAATACATGCCTTAATTACATTAATGTAATTCATTATATTCCATTAATACCTTAAAAACTAGATTTCAATACATTTTCCACAAATATTAATGAAAAATAATAAATCAAAGACACAAAATACAGCACCTTTTCACTTCATTACAGAAAAGATTATAATCTTTATATTAAACATATGCACCTCCTTTAACTGCTTGTTTTTCAAACATAATGACCTAAGGAGAAACGGTATCATTTCTTAGAACTTTTTTTAAATGAAGGACAAGATAAATTTACTGTTCAATTATTATTGAAACCCTGAGGCTCATTGATACATGCTTATTAAAGACACCAGCAATATTTCATTTGTTCTTTACTTTTATATAATGTTCTGCAAAAATACTGCATTATCACCTAACTTACAAACATGAATATTGTCTAATACATTTAATCATCAATTATACAAATTACTATAGCTTTACACCTTCATTTTCACATTTACAATGGACTAAGTTGCTTAAACCATAAAAAGTGTTAAAAAATTTTAAACTAAAAACATATCAAAGAAATACAAAAAAATTAGCAGAAAATATGTTAGATGCTGCTTTACTGAAGACGGTTTCTATGAAGGAAATTTAAAGAAGCCGAATTCTGAGGAAGAGTGGTAGCATCGAACCATGCCACTTTGTGTCAAATGGATTTGAAATACAAGCATAGCAAAAGAGCTAAAAGTCAAAGTAATTATCTTAGAACCAGATTCAGTACCTTTTGTTAGTAGGAGAATATCCAGGACCAGTTTTAACGTAATAAAGGAAAAAGTACTACTGTTTTATCTTACGTGTGTATCAGTCATATCAAGAAAAATCATTCAGTACTCATCTAACTCCTACTAGATTTTATCCTTCTGGACAAAATGTTCAGCATACAGCTAGCTAGGCAAATACATAATATGATGGGTGAACAATTGACTGTCAGGTCAAGCTCAGAGGGTTATATTAAATGGGGTTACATCAGGCTGGCGGACAGTCACTAGTGGGGTTCCCCAGGGCTCCATTTTAGGGCCAGTTCTCTTCAATGGTGATTTTCATAAATGACTTAAATGCACAACTTGAAGGTATACTAAATAAGTTTGCAGATGTCACTAAATTGGGAGGAGCTGTTGACTCCCAACTTGCAGAGGGATCTTGACAAATTAGAGAGCTGGACAATCACCAACAACATGAATTTTAATAAGAGCAACTGCAGAATTCTGCACCTGGAAAGGGGCAACCCTGTACAGACAGGGGGATGAGAGGCTGGAGGGCAGCCCCACATAAAGGGATCTGGTGGTTTTGGTCAACAGCAAGTTGAGTATGAGTCAATACACCCTGGCAGCCAAAAGGGCCAACCATACCTGTGGTGCATCAGGCACAGGATTGCTAGCCAGTCAAGGGAAGAGACTGCCCTGTTCTGCTCTGAGCTCATGCAGCCTCACCTTGAGTACTGTGTACGGTTTTGGGCATCACAGTATAAGAAGGGCATAAAACTATTAGAGAGTGCCCAAAGAAGGGATGGTGAAGGCTCTATCCGAGAAGATGTATGAGGAATGGATGAAGTCACTTGGATTGTTCAGCCCAGAGCAGTTGAGCCTGAGGGGAGGCCTCATGGCGGCCTGCAGCTCCCTCACGAGGGGAGCGGAGGGGCAGGCGCTGAGCTCTGCTCTCTGGGGACAGCCACAGGACCCAAGGGAACAGCATGGAGCTGGGACAGGGGAAGGTCAGGCTGGGGGTTAGGGAAAGATTCTTCACTGAGAGGGTGGTCGGGCACTGGGACAGGCTCCCCAGTGAAGTTGGAGTTCAGGAAGTGTTTGGACAATGCTCTCAGACATATGGTCTGATTTTTGGGTGGTCCTGTGTGGAGCCAGGAGTTGGACTCAATGATCCTTGGGGGTCCCTTCCAACTTAGGATATTCTGTGATTCTACAATTCTATTTTTGCCATAAAGTAGAACACGTCTCAAGCAAAGATCCTTAATCTTATTAGTCTCCAGAACCAGTTATGCATCAATAAAGCATAAAAGCTCCTAACTTTTTGTTGTTGTTTTAGTCTACCCCTTGAAAATTTGGTCAGACTTGCAACAAAGTGGTGGAAAAAACAATCCATTTCCACCGAACAATAGTTATGATTTCAAGTTCTTAAATCAATGAAGATGGTTAGCCAGGAACTTATTACAATATGAGCAGGGCTCTCAAATTTACTATAATCAGTTATAATCATCAACAATAATAGGAACACCTTGCAGGATATAAATGCTGCTCAAACCACTACTTTGCAAGGATATGGATATCATATCACAACAAGGAAAGCTTTACAACTTTTCTAAAAATCAGAAACATATATTCTTAGTTCCATGTTAAATACACCCAAACAGCTTTCTTTAAATTTATATGCTATTTTCTGACATGCTACTGCTCAGGAGTGTACCTACCAGACAGTAGTTTCATAGTGCTATGCTATCTTGTAGGCCCAGTAACAGAAAGACTTCCCTGATTAGTTCAAAGGTATGCCCAGAACAAAGAAGAAAATTGCAAAAATAAAAATGGTTTCTCTTTAAAGCCAGCTTTATGCTTCCCACTGAGATGGAACAGACAAAAGGGAAAGCAAGAGTAAAAGCACACATGAGGAAATGTGCGCAAAGTGAGGGGAAGAAGAGGGTGAAGAGAGGAAAAAATGAAAGGGGGAGAAGAAAAGGGAGGGATCCTATTCTTTGTGCGTCTGATTTACACCCTAAGACCTATTTTACATAACTGTTTAACAGTCACCATTTAACCATGTTAATGAGACTTACAGTTTGAACACAGTTTGTGCTACATAATACTATACATAAGTACTTTTAAAATGATTTTGTAAAGCTCAAATATCACTCAAAATTAACACACACTTTTGATCTGAATCCCTCTGTGCCTCATTTCTCTGTCTATGAAATGATAATATTAATGCTTCAACCCTACAGAGTGATTCAAATTGTGTATGTAACTCAAATACTCCATAAAGACCATAAGGAAATTAGCAATTCTGTCTTCAGAGAAAAAAAAAATCATGAAGTAACATGAAGCAAATAATTTATGCAGCTACTTACTGGCCAATGATGAAACAATGTATGTTGAATAGGTGGTGATCAAATGAGCAGAGATCATTCTTTATGTGAATGTACTGGAGTCCCGCCTTTGTAATCATGTATGATAATCCATCCAATGAACTTATATAAATGTAACGGGGGAAGAGGGGGGACATAAAATTGAGGACACATCTAACAATGAGATCCTGTGCATGTCCCAAAGACAAATGCAGTCAGGACTTCAAGTTATACAATAACTCACTGCTTTTAACAAAATTCAAAGTTCTGTTTCTTTTCTAAGAATGAAAAATGTATTTCAACTAAATTTAAATAAAATCAGTTTATAAATCTTTGTTTTGCATTTTTAAATATGATCAGAAATTGCCTCTTTCATAGTAAATTCTGAGCTCATTCCTTTGCCTTTTAATAAACCCAGACTACAGTAAATACCACAGTAAATATTCTGAAAATATTTATGAAAATAATTTTCATCAGATTAATGTATTCATCTGCCACTGTACATTTTATCTCATATCAGCTCCTGTTAAGAAACAATATGTGTTTTTTATCCTAAGTTAAGTTGTTTGCGTGGTATGTGACAGATTTCATTCATGATGATTTAAATCTAAAATCAAGAGGTTTTTTCTAAATGATATTTTACTTGAGGCTTAATTTTTTGTCATTCAGATTTATCACAGCATTTAGATTTTGCTAACTAGAACATATTCTGATTTTTGCAAAGATTCTTTCACATACAACCCATTCAATCCTCCTGCTTGATCCTGTAGGAAAGACATCGTGCTAAATTTAGGTTATTACAATCATTTCTATGGTAACAGATGGATGTGAAACACAGGATTATGACTTCACTGCACGACTGCAGAAACAAGTTGGATGGTAGGGGAAGAAAGATGGCATTTAAAATATCTGCAGCTGTAGCAAGGAAACACACAATCACTGAGAAATGGAATCGTCTTTTTTTTTTTTTCCACATCTTTTTTTTTTCAAAATCTCTAAAGGTAAATCTTCCTCTAACAAACACCCTCATTAGTGACCATCTCTGTACACTTGATTTTTAAGACTATCTCTACAGTCTAGCATAATTAAAAGAAAATAATGCTTCAAAATGTAGGTTGCACAGAAGTATAAATAGATACGAATCTATTTAGCACTTCAAGAGGTTAAAATGATGAATACAGATATGGCATTCTAATAGAAATTCATTCCATATAAAAAGGAGAGTAAAAAGGGAAATCATATTCCAGCTACTATATTTGTCATTATTTCTGCTTTTTGTGGATTTTATTCTGCAATGCATACAATGATTTCATGCTAGAAATTCACATGAAATTATATTAAGGTAAGACCTACAAAAATCACTGAATCATTACAGCATATGATAACATAATTTTTTCAAGGTTTTATTTCTTTTCAAAATCCAAACAATTCTAAATCAGAGAAACTAAAATACAGGTGCTTATTATATTGTTATAAGCACCATTAGCTACACAAAGTATTCCTCTGACTGAAAACAACTGCCCATAGCATCTGCTTCAAAAAAATATATAGCCCTATACAAAATACTTCACAAGCTTGCATCTGAAATACCTTCTACATTTAAATACCATACTTAATGATTCAGCAATGAATGATTATTGTAAAAAAGCAGAACAAAATTTACCTTTTCTGGGTTAGCTGGACACAGATCACCTAAGTACAGAATAAACATGAATATCCCTGTGACTAATACTGGTTCCTAATTTAAATATTGATTATTACTGTCATAACAACAGCATAAGTAGGTATTTGGCTATAAAAAAATGTTATTTAAAAATAGTAGATGCCATGGATTTTAAAAGGATTTTTGTTTCTATCTTGTGAGAACAAGGTATTTATAACTGAAAACATATCTGCATTTTACTTTCTCTGATTTAAGTTTCCTTGAATTTTCAGGCTAAGTGTTACCTATGAAAAAAATTGCAACAGTCAGTACTAACAACTTACTAAGAATTCCTGAAACACATTAGATATGCAAGATAGAAAGATAGAAAGGGAGCTATTATATTTTAATAAATAAAAGGATATATCTAGGAATCAGTATTAAAGAAAGTATCTCTGGATGGTGAAGCTAACTTTGGCTCAAGAAACCTTTTCATTACATTTGAGACATTTATTCACTACTAAATAAACATGATAAAAGTTAACAATGAAGGCTTTACTGATTAAGGATCTTTTCTCACAACCAGTGAATTGTCACAAAATATGGAGGGGCCTTAAAAATCTTTGAATCCCCATTCCTTCTCTTCTACATGGTTGAAATGAGCCAACAGATCTCTACTAACAGGGATACACCACAGTCTCATAAACCTCATTTATGTACAGAAAATAGGCTTTAAAAAAAAACAACAAAACCTCACAAAACTCAGTAATAGTGGGAGGGGAATGTCTGACACAGTTCTCCAAATTAGAAATTCAGGTCTTGGCTATCCCAGTATTCTCAGAAGATTCTGTGAAGGACTGCAACACTAATAAAGTTACGACAGGGATGACTAAATAAAAACTGATATGGAAAACTTTTTTTAATTTTTTTTTTTTTTAATAATTCAGACCACTAGACCATTTAAAATTTTGTTCTTTTTTTAATTTGCAATTAACCTAAATACCTTCCAAATACTCCTCACTCCTCTGGGAGAGAAAGTTCTCTTTGTAAAAGATGTTACAGCATACAGCTTTTATTTAAGAATTTAAAAAGAAACGAAAACACATTGTTTTCCTATTTAAGGGCTTTCTGAAAATTTACATTAAAAAAAGAGTTAACATTTCCAACATTTCAAATGTTTTAAAAGATCAAATTTATTAAAAAGAAACATCACACGCTTTTGGGGAGCAGGGCAGGAGGTGAGAAAGGATAAGCCTGATGCTTTCATATACAAAGGCACACACCATTGCCCCATACAAACCTTGCTTTGCTCATTCTCAAAGAAAAACTTTCTTAAGCACTGATGATCCTAGACAAATGGTTTGAAGTGAACAGATGAAGTGAGGAGAAACACGGCAGGTAGTGAACTAATGGACTGACAAAATCACTACCTATTCTTGTGGCCATAAAACTGGGTCATCCATCATAAAAATTGTGATGCAACTCAGAATTGAAATAGCAAAATGTGGCAAAGTGTTAGCATCTTCAGTATCTGTAGTTGTGTATCTTCATTAAAAACATGTTTAAAATCTAAAACCACAATCTGTTCTCATAAAGAGACTCACAAGTACAATTAATCAACAATGAAATGCAATGACCATAACATACTACAGTTATATCCACACTATGGCAGTACTTACTTGTCAAATCCATTTTAATTTGTAACAAGTGCTTGCTAAGTTTAAAAACTCTTCTGAACAAACGATTCACAGCATGCCACCAGTGTGTCAACAAGCATGGTATTTGGTTTTACTGAAAAAAGTAATATAGCAGATTTAGCTCAGGTGAAGTGGTCCTCCACTAACTTCTGTTTTGAGGTAGCAAATGATCAGCCCTTACGGGTCAGTAAAAAGCTTTATTTGCCTTTCCTCACACCTGGGTGTTTGCCACTCTCATCTAAATTAGGCAACAGGCCAACAGAGAAGCCACCCACAATATGGCCATCTATAAAGAACACTTGACATATTAGAAAGCATTGAATCATCCACAAAGAAAAAGTTAAGAAGCTGTTGCTAGGATGACATGACTGGTTGAAGTCAAAAGAATTTTACTTTGTTAATAGAAAAAGTGATGGACAGAGAACCTAAATGAATATTTAATGTTTGGGGATTTACTGGTATTTAGAGTGGTTAAATACGCACAGAGTTGTCCTCACAAATGAATAAATGATCTGAAAGGCAGGTCAAGGACACGGAATCGGCACAGGGCCAGGCAACAGAAGGTGCTAAACAGAGCAGACGGATAGATCTGATGGCCAGAGTAAGAGACCTCTACATCTTAGTACACCAGAATCTCCTTTCCTTATACTAAATTATCTTAGTTGGATAGCTAAGTTTGCATTAGTTCACATGCTGAAAATTACCTATCGAAACACAGAAAAAGTTCTGTGCAGACAGTTGCAACCTATATATTTACTGCATATATTTTACTTCAGTTACCAAACACGTTATCTGTGTATCAGCCTTCATGCTGCATCACAGCAATCTGTGAAGACAAGATTTGCACTTACCAACAAATACTGATTGTCACTATTGAAATTCTATGAAGAGCTATGAGGAGCATCTTTATTAATGCTAAAAGGGAATTTTTAGTGATGGTATATATTTTCCGAGGTAGGTATAATTTTTCCAAATATTTCTTCATTCCTAATATATAAGAAATGTCCACTTGCTATACTGATGGTTTAGTGTTGTATTGTGTTAAAAAATATGTATATGTATTAAATTAGTATATGTATTAAAAAAAGTTAGACACATGTTGAATCTTTCATTGTGTGAACTACACAGATCTAAGACTGAAGGATCTCTTGATTCATTAAATACAGCAATATACTTTTTTCTAGCTGTCCAGACAGGTAAAACAGATGTTTCAACCTGTTTATTACACAGAAAGTGAAAAAAAAGAAATAAGACAAAAGGATGAAAAGACTTTTTGATCCTATTTGTGAATCAACTTTTTTTTCCAAAATATCATTTCACGAAATTAAAAGAAGTCCAATATATTCTTGCAAATAACAGACTTGACAAGTTGATTCTGCTGTAAGTTACATTACACAAAGTAAAAACAAGGCACTCTAAGAGTTACCTTCCTTAAACTTACTGACATTTTTTTTTTTTTTAACCATTCTGAATGACTGCTGGTATCAACTAATATAAGTAAAGAACTGTTATTTTTAAGTAACAAAAAACATTATTAAATAATTAGAAACCACTATTTAAAAGATTAAGCTTTGTGTTGTTGAAGGTCAAATTGTCTGAACTCCAGAAGTACACTGCTCAAAAGACCCCCTACATACACACTTTATGGACACAGTTCAAGACAAAAAATAAATAAAACTACATTACACAAATCATGGGAAAAAAAAAAAAAGAAAACAAAACCTCAAGCTAAAAGCTTTTCATTTTTGTGGTTCCAAAAGACTTCTATTGAATAAATGAACATATTCAGTTAACCAAAAATAGAGATAACTTAAAACCACAAGCATTTACAGAAAACACATTTTAAGCCACATATTAAATATAATTTCCCTAGGAAATCATATATTATAGTTAGCGGTACATTTAAATTTTAAAAGAAAACCAAACACACAAACAAGTCTATATCCTTGTAATCTCAGGAAGCCACAACTGCCACAATCCTTTCACATCTGTTATTAAAGATAGTCCCCCTAGTATAAAAACTGTTTCACACATCAACCAGATTTATTTTGTCACATCGCAACAGACATGCAGAAAAATTTCAGTGTGGCACTTCTCCACACAAGAAAAAACAAACAAACAAGAAAAGTGCTTTCACAAAATGAAAGACAAACTTGTTTTCAATTTAATTTGAAGAATCAGAATAAAAGCTAGTGAATTTAGAAGCAGTGGGGTTTCTTGTTTTTTTTTTTTTGTTGTTGTTGTTTGTTTGTTTTAATGCTACAAAACTCTAGTGGTCATTCTCCAAATTCCTAGAATCATCAAGTTTTCTACAAATTACTTGATCACTTGACTAAAAACAACAATTATATTGATGTTTTTTCCTTTATAATTAAGATTGCCTAACATTTAATGTGACTTATAAATAATACAGCCTCTGTCTTCACTTAGTGTTCAATTTGCCAAACCATTGCTTACCCAAATGATTTTTTTGGATCTCTGCCTTCAGTTGGTTGCTTTTCTACTTCCTCCAAAGTGAATCACTGACTCGCAATGAAACTATGAAAAATAAAATAATTTCCTCATGTTAAGTACGTTTAAATGCTGAACATGACTGGGTGCCTCAGTTCATGTTTTTAAATGTTCAGCGTAACTTCCCTGTTTTTCCTGGTAACTGTGACCTGCTTTGGTAATAGCTACCAAAAAAATACGAGACAAACTGAATTTCTAGACAATTGAAGTTACAAGTGGAAGAACTGGATAACAATCAGACTTAGCGAAGAATGCTGTTAAAAGAACATGACTAACATTGGCAAGCTCAGGAACATAAGGAAGAGTTTCCTCACGCAGAAATGAATGCTAGCTTCGAAGAACCAAATGCCTGAGACAGTGTTCTGACAGATGCTAACAAATTCAGTTAAGCTGAACTTTCCACAAATAAGCAGGTCCTTTGGGCATTATTTATTAATGTCCAGTTTTAGACAAGAGTACTTTAACCTTCAAAAGCAGCAAGTTTAGCAAACACAACAGTAGTCATCCACGTTATATATGGTACTACAGAAATTGTACATATCCTGAGAAAAATAGTTCTGTGGAAGTTCTGTGAAAACTGGATATCCAATATTTATATAAAATTCAGCTACAGTTTTCCAGTCATTCCCCCCCACCTCCCCCACAACATAAGGGACTAACGCACCCCTTACACCTGAAGGATGATAAAATAGTATTTGTTCTGTATTTATGAACACTACTGTGAAAAGAAGAACCAGAATAAAATTACAAGCAAATAACAGTACTCTATTCCCTGCAAGTTTTCTTAAGTTAAGGGTAAATAAAACATAGGGTATCGCAATGCTAATAAAACAAGGTATTAACTCAACTACTCATTCAGTACGTATGAAGAATAATTAATGAAGCTTCTTAGAACTCATTAAGTAAATACAATCAAAAATCACTTGTGAATTAATTTCTCTGCATTGTTTTCTTTACTTTCAATGGTGCTTCTCCTCCACATCAGAAATTGTAAGTTAAAAAGGGACAATGCAAAGTCTCAAACACATACAATAGAAACCACGTCGTTTCCTCTCACTACATCACTCTCACCACTCCATGCCGTTTCAACAAAAAGACGACAGTTACAAGGTAGGACAAAGGCAATGACTATTACTACAAACACTCCACAACACAAATCCAAATATGAGACCTGAATTCAATGTAACAGTAAAGAAGTTTTTGAAAATAAAAAATAAACTATTGGATGAGAATTTGGTCAAAACACACTAACATTTTTAATTAATTAGATTACACACCATCAAAAAAGGTTTGTTAATACTTCATTTTATTGGTAACTTTTTTAATCACCTGCCCTCTTTTAAGGAGAAAAATTAAAAAGCAGAATGTATCAATCAGATCGCATATCACTTATGATCTTTCATCAGCAGGGAAAGAAGGCCTGCTTGAAACAATGTACTTCATGCAATCTCACTGAGGTTGTTTGTTTTTTTTAGACAAACTTGAAATTGAATAAACATAATAAGTGTTTTAAATATACAGTGGCAGAAAATAAGGCTTCTGTATTTGTATATAATTGTTTTTATTTACGCTTGTGTTCAAAACCATGACCACCATTTTACTGTCACCTAAGTGGTCCTTAAATTGTTATATATTTTAGGATGGGACGAACACACACACACACATTATCCTTTGGGCTATCGAAGCATTTCATTCATATTGTAAGTTGACTTCCTTTTCATTCCATCTGTAAAGATGTGTTTAGCAAGAGCCCACAACATGAGATGCAAGCAAATGAACAGACTTCAGCACTGACACGTTAGAAAGATACACAGTTGGAAGTGCAGTAGTTATTCACTGCTTTACAGATGCCACAAAGATTTCTGCTTTTTGAACCCATCACCACATTGCATATTAAATCTCAAGCAGCACAACTGGGAAACTCAGTGCCAGAACTAGACTCTGTAATTCTGAAGTGGTAACATCTAGAAAGGAAAACTAAGGAAAAAGAATTCAAACAACATGTAACACTTAACAGTTAATTTGAAACCTTTTTTTTTTGGGGGGGGGGGGGGGGGGGGGGGGGGGGGGGGGGGGGGGGATGACTACCAAAAAGTAACAGCAAGAACCTTCCTCTTTACTATTTCTGCAAGATCACTGGTCAAATTCAAAGACACTTGAAGGAAAAGTCAGTAAGAAATTCCCTCATTTCAGTCTGCCAGTAAAACTAATTTCAAACACTGATAACAGGCTTACATTCAAGAAGGGTAAGGCAGGTATAAAACAAATGGGTAATCTTCCCTACTTCACCAACAGAGAAATGAACCTACATAGCTAACCATGTTTCATGAATACATCCTGACTTTTAGTCACTGGCTAATAAGGAAGAAAAGGTTCCTGCCTGATTTTAAAAAATAGTTCATTTTTAATCAACATTTCAAGTAAATTCATTCTTGGTAGCATCTCTAACATTTCCAATTTTGCTATTTCACCAAGGCAAATATGTGTATAATACTTCCAAATATTCAAAGTTTGAATTTTCTTAATTTGTTTTAAATATATACAGGTATATAAATGTATACTATATAAAATATGTACACAAGTGTATATACACAGCTAGTTCAGCAAATCAATTTTCTAAGTACAAAATTAAAAGTGACTGGGATTTTCTGGACCTATGAGATCTGAATGTTTGGAATTATTTTGGATTGGTTTTAATCAGCTGTGCTAAAATAATTCCCATTATAAGGAAAATAAAGAGCTAAACAAGATGATGATGACAAAAACAAACAACAAATAAAGAACAAAACTCCCAAACCACAGGAGAAAAACCTTTTATAAAAGCTTAACTAATAATGCCATATAGAATTATTCTTTAAATATAAAATTTAAAACAAATAATTTTAAATCCGTAAGATTTGACAAATCAGAAAATAACTCATACTTAACTGGGACAACAAATGATCATCTGCAAAAATATCAGATACAGAATACCTACTCACTTTAAAACATACAAAAATAAATAAACAAACACAAGCAAAAAGAAAATTCTACATACTGTTGGAATTTTATATCAGGTAGAGGTGGGGGAAATATTTCAACAACTATTTTTTGCCTCACAGTATCAGGTTTTATGTATGTATTTCCATGGATACCTAAGAATGTTATTAAAGATTACACCTTCTTTCAAGCTAACCATTATTTTTGATTATTCTCTAGCAATAGCACATTTCAGAAATTTATTTTCCAACCATGCTATGAGCCTATCCTCTTTTTTCTCTTTGCTAAGACTTATAAAGAGGATATAGAACAATATAACTATTTTCATATGTATTATTTACATATACATTTATAAAGATTTTTTCCTGTATTTATTTTAAATCAAAGTAATCACCAAGCATATCTCAAACAAGCTTTTAAGTGCAAGATCAGGACTACTGATTTTAATCCACGTTTTCCAATAATTTCAAGTATAACGCCCACAAGAAGCTTCACTGGAGAAACATCAGAATAATAACTAATATAAATGCTGTTCTTCCCCAGTTTGACCACCTTCCTTCTCCCCTTGGTATTTTCCTAAAATATACCCTTCCTTCCACTGATTGTCACTTAAGTATATGAAATCCTACAATGTTATAGCTAACATACAGGTGCATATATCTTGTATTGAGCTGTACATACTGATATCTTCATTCACGTTAGTCCAAATTTCACTCTGCTGCTTAACTCTAAGTTGAATTTAGCTCATCATATTCCATAAAATTTGGTGTTACTTCACCTAGAACAGTAGAAACCATTTGGCACTTCTGCCCTGAGTCCTGTGATACTGGAAATAAAACCGTGCACAAACAGGAATTTGATAAAAATGTTTCAAAGGATTGTTCATCCATTCTTCCTTTCCTCTGTTACTTAAAAATAATGTTAGGTAAGATTCCTACATGAAACAGCAGAGAGAAGTCAGGCACAATCACGACCCTCCACAGCAATGAGACACTACATAATCTATCAGTGCCACCTCTAACTAGGAGCAGTGTCTTTTGATATTTTTATGAAAGTGTATATATTACACACACATATATACACACCCACACCATGCATACTTTTTTTTTTTGTGTATCATATTTGCCCTAACTTTCCAAAAGGAATTTTCCTGTGAACACATCACAAAAAGTAGCACTGTTCCTCTTTTGTTTCTGAGTTACTAGTACCAGCAGTAGTAATAACCAAAGGTAAAGCATAATTTTGGAGTTTTTTAATTCATCAACTGCATCTGCAATTTATTTATTTTAAATATAACCTCCCAGATCCCTTAAGAAACATAGATTTGAAAGTATTATTCCTTGCTTAACCATTCAGGGTCTAAGTTAACTGTAATTCTTTACACCCTGACCTAAATTACGTTTTCCTTTAATTTTCACTGCTTATAAATGACAGTTCTTCATGACCTACTACGTATAACACACTAAAATTATCTTAAGAAATTGCTTATGAAATAGATGTTTTTCATGTTTAGAATCAAAACTCTTCTCTGTTCGTAACCGTACCTAGTTCTTTCAAAGACAGGTAAAAAGTCTTTCAAAACTAGGAGAGAAAAAAAGAAAGGAAAGAAGGAATAAGGTTTAAAAATATACAGTATCACAATTCAGAAGAGTACAGATACTCGTTTTAGTATAGAAGTGGGGATCAGCTTGCTTTTTGAAAATCAACTCTGTTTAGTACTTTCCAAGAGAATAACATTCACTGAACAAATATACATACAAGTAAGAAAATTAGAGCATAAGCTGCCCACCACGTTCAATAGGGTAAAACAACTTCGAGTAATTGCTTTATTCTGGGAAGTAAACCGTAAGTTGTTGCATTATTTAAAAGTAAGCCTTCCCCATATCAGTAGAAAGATGTGTTGTTACTTTAATGAAGTTGTGAGCTTTAGGTTTGCATGTTTTAAAATGTCTTCTCTTAACTACAGATAAAAAGATTTTAAATTCAGGCAAGATTAAATGACAGTCACAAAACAACTTTACCACCTTAGTAATTACTTTTCCTGATTGTTGATTAAAAATTGAAAATTAACAAAGTGTTGAAAACATCTGCTGTAGATATGCATAGTAACTGGAAAGTCTTTATTGATTTTGTAGATTCTTTTAAAAAAAGGTAAAAGACACCTAACTTCTTTTTATTCAGTCTCTCAGAGAGAAATTTTCAGACATCTCTTTGGTAAGCAAAGACACTTTGGAGCTTTTCCCATTTCTCCATTGAGGAGCTTGGCAGCATCACCTCAGTTGGGGGCAGGTAGAGCGCACAAAAAGGACTACAATTATGAGATTTCATGGTTTCGCCTGGAAGGACAGCAGAAGACTGACTCTACCTAATCCACGAGGTCCTTTCCACACCTACATTCTAAATACTCACCAGGATTACCTTCCCAAAAGCCCTCTCTGTTCCCTCATACACTATGTTGCTTTCAAACATGAAACACAGAAGAACCCCAAGAATGACCTATGTAAGGTAACAGAGATGAAGGCCTAACCACCACCCAGTAGTATAAACGGTTAATTTCTGTAATTTTTAACAGTGTCTGCCAGTGTACCAAGACAAAATTGAGTCAAGTTTCGTTTCCTTCCCCCCACACACACACAGACACGTGCACATGTTTTTAGGAAGGCAAAGGCTTTACACAAAACTGAAAGGTTAATAACGCCCATTGTGGGCTTACCCTGGCTGACAGGTAAACCCACACAGCCCTTCATTCCCACCAGGGTAGGGGAAGAAAATAGGAAGAGCAAAAGCAACAAAATTAATGGGGAAAGGTAAGAGTTTGACAAGCAAAGGAAAAGAAGCGGAATTAAAAACAAAACAAAAGAACAAACAAGCAAGCAAACAGCAAAACAAGTGATGCAGAAGCAATAACTCACCACCTCCCAGAATCAACCACAGCCCAGCAACTCACCAAGCAAAAAAATGGTAACCTAAAATCACTCTCCCCTCTGTTTTACTGCTGAGCATGACAACACAGCACAGAGTAACTCTTGCTCAGTTCAGATCATCTGCCTGGCTGTGTGTCCTCCCAGCTTCTCATGAACCTACTTGCTGCATGGGACAAGGTTAGAGAAGGCCTTGATGCTATGAAAAACCCATTCATCAACAAGTGGAAGCCATTGTTATCAACACTGCTTTGGTCACAAATCTAAAACATTGCACCTTGCAAGCTGGTATGAAGAAAGTTAACTCCATCCCAGCCAGACCCGCTACATACCTAGCAGAACTTACAGCTGGAGCTCCCTTCAACAAATTTATACTGAAGTCTTGCTGTCCTCCCTTGAGTTTTGTCATGTGTGAGGGGTGATTTTTATGTAGCTTGTGTGAAAAAGACAGGTTTTTAACAACTGCTTACAACTCTCAAGTGCTTAGGGTTGACAATTTTGCCTTTTTTTTTTTTTCCAAGACAAAAAAAACTGCCTGGGAAAAACATGCTGTATGGAAAAGCAACAGACCTCCTTTCTCCATTATAGACATTTAATTAGAGCAAACTTTCTGACATTAGCTGTATCAGTATTAAAAAAGTCTCACAATTTTCAATTAATTAGAAAATTGTAGTAGTCAAAGATTCCGCTAAAAATGCGGAAACTTACAGCTAGCTACCTTTTAAGCTATCAGAAGCAGTTTCTTTGCAAAGAAAAAGGTCTGCCATCATTACCTACAGGTTCATGAGAGGGAATCAGTATAACAGAATTAACAGCTTTCAGCTGTAGAATTACTAATTCCAGTAATACAGTACATTAAACATGCCATTTGAGATATATGCCAACTTAAACTACCACATATGGCATATCTATCTAATTATCACAGTTTGTGTTTTCATATACTGAGCTGTTCTAGTTTTTAAACAATGTGTCGAAATGCACCATTTTATCTGAAAACAGAAAATGCTATCTTTTATAATACCGGTAGGTTAATATTGTATTTTTAACTACAGGTTAAAAAAAGGGAAAGAAAAAAGCATCAGAATAAGTCTCTGTAATGCTTTAGTACTGCTTATAACTTTTTTTATTAGTAACATTAATAGTAACAATAAGTTTCTCAAAGTTAGTATTTTCAATTTTTATTTTTCAAATCTTCCATTCACCTATTGACACACTAACACTTAATGGACAATGGACAAATAAAATAATCAAGTTATTCTCCCAGTTTTGCATATAATTAAAAAAATATCATGAAGTAGCATGTGTGCAGACATCAGTTGCGGTGAAGACAGACTTCGCTTGTGTTCATTCTTCATGTGCAATTTGACCTCACTCAAACAATTGCTACTGCAGAATCATACATTCTAATTGCAGTTCAATACAAATCATGCCCTAAATATTTGATTTCAGATTCCCCAGCTGGTGCTTGGTGTCACTTCAGCTGTTCAGAGGGATTTTTTTTTAATGTTTCTTTGTTTAAGTAAGCAAAGAGCTCACATATAATTACCATGAAACATTACATAATCTTAATTTCTCCTTCCGCAGCTCGTAAACAGTACCAGGTATTTTTATACTATAACATCAAAATGCATATAGAAATGAAAAGTTAACCTCTTAGTAGCCAAATAGCTATGCATCAATCAGTACAAATAGTTTTTGTTTTTTATTCGGGAGTACGAAACGTAAGTAAATATTCCGCACCAATTTATCAGTTGCATTTTCCACCATGTCCTTCAGTTCTCAAACAGTTTAGACTTTTTTTTTTGATAAGTTACTTCAAATAAAATCAGACAATATCCATATATACTTGCATATATAGTGTCTCATTCTAAAATCACAGATGAGATTATACATACAAGAGAACATACAAGAGCTTAAGAACCACCTCCCTGCTTTTTTTCTCTTGTTTTTAAATGAACATTCACTCATTGAGTTTGCAATTACTTTTACCAAAGGTTTCTATTGGGCACAAAATTAAACAAATGAAAAATGATTGCATTTATATTCATTATATATATATATACACGTTATATATAACATATATATATATATCCATTTTATATGCATTTATTATTGAATAATAAATATCAATTTCCTCCCTGATAAAAAGTCCAAACAATCCTTTTAAAAATTGAGACAAAATATTTTATGTAATCATAAAGGAAAATAGGACAATTTGATTTCAGGATAATTATTTTAAGTCAAATTCAGTATTTCCTCAGAATTTATTTTTAGGAAGTTTACCGGTGCCTTTTAACACTTCAGATCAAATCCCTCCCACTAACTGTTTAGATAATTTTTGTTAATTCAGTCAAGCTCCATACTCCAAGAATTTTGACTTCCACCTTTCAAAATTAACAATAAGACAAATATGTTGAAACAAAAGAAGAAGTGTAATGCTTCTAACAAAAGAAATTATTTGCAAATGGAAAGAGATCCTAGAAAATGTTTTGTTTGAAGAGGATTTGTAACTCATTATGGATTAGATCTCAGGTTTCTCTTCTAAATTAGATCTTTCAGCAAGTGTAGCACACATTAACAGAAAGACAGTATTTTCCTACAAGGAATTACTGAAAGGACTGAACAGATTCACAAACATATTGAAAAGCCAGCATACATATATAAGGACACAATTATTCTTTTAAGATGAAATCAGTCATCTGCTTTAAACAAAGCCAAAGAATAAGACAATTATAAAAAGTTTTCATGTTAAATAGTATATTTTTATGATCTGTCCTGCTTCTGGCATTGAAAGGTTGCATTTATGCATTAAAAACTGAAAAGAACTTTTAAAACAATGCAACTTTCTTGCAAAGAGCCAATCAACTTAAGGAAAGGGTATAAAACTTATCCCAAAACCACAGAACACATGTATTGGCGAGTTCATACCTATAACCTGTATTAAACATGATTATCAAAATCAAACAATATAGCTGAAAATATACTATAAGGTGTCCTATACAATCCGCAAAGACATGAGTTATGTTGGTATTCATCATCATTTACTCAACCACATTAAAATTGAATGTAGCAAGAAAGGCATCTCTAAACTGTGATTCAAATTGCTCTATCCAGCTGAGGTAAGTTCAATTTAAATCATTTGCAAAGCTACAAAATGGGAGAACGTTCCTTGTTAGGCAAAAGGGAGCAGAAATGCTAACCTCCATAGATGAGTACCAGGAAAAAAAAAATCCTTTGCTAGAAAAACACTGAGAAATAAAGACGCCTTTCACCAAAGGATCTAAATTGCCTTGGATTTTTCTGAAGAACCATATACGTATTTTATTATTACTATTTTTAGTATACACTACTGTCACCTATCCCGGTGTGAAAACAGACCAAAATGGGGCAACATAGACTGGATAATTATTCTGCCTTGCGTAAACTCAGTACTTACCTGAATTTGATGTCTGTAAAGAGAAATTGCTAGTAATTTTATTGCATTTGTGCCTCCACTCACTTTCCTGGAAGACAGTAGCACATGGAAAGAAATTCTCAATTTCTCCCCTTATGCTTCAGAGACAAAAAAAAATAGTTTCTTTTTGCTGAAAGTAATAGAACATCAACTGTTGAAAGACACAAGAACCATATCTCACTACTTGTGCTCATCTGCACAGATATAGAGCTTGGACACCTTTAAGAAATACATAACTTCAGAGAAATATTGATCTTGAGCAACAAAGTTGAAAACAATTATTCAGATTTTGATTACTTCCAAGAAGTCAACCTAACAAAAAATGGGAAGTTTTACTTACCACACGATCTGAATTCATCGGATTGAGAGTGGTGGATATAGTTTACTGGCAGAATTTCCACATAGAATGTCAAGTATAAAAGTAGAAGTTAAAAAAGAAAAGGCATCTTAAACTGCTTAGGAAACAAATTGCAAGTTTACCAGTGCTTAGAACTTGCGAAACTACAGCTTTGAGATTTCAGAAGTCAAAGGTTAGTAGAGGGAAAACTTGAAGTTCTAAAGAATAACTTGCAAATTAAAATTTTAAACTAAATATTTCATGAGCATAACCATGGTATTTTTTGATTAAATATATCTTTCTAAGGATCTTCAGCACTTATAAAATGGCCTGTCCAGCAAGATTCCTCAATTTCCGCCATGGAAGGGGCATGGAAGAAGCATCCCATACCCTGAAGTAGATGACACCAGTCATTTTTACCCAGAAAAGCCATCTATTCCAAAATTCAATATGAAAACCATCTTTTGGTTATGAGCAAGACAAAAAAAATTTGGGAAGTGGTAATGCTCTTAGAATGCAGAATTTAAATGATATGTGAAAGCTGCTACATCCTGAAGGGATTGACACAACGGAACTTGCAAAGTAAAACTTAAAAAATGATACAATATGGAAAGATAAAGTCTACCCTAACATCCGCAAGTATCTTGGCCTTTCCATCTACAGAGAGACTTACCTACGAGGATTCCAGAATACCTATTGACCTGAATACACACGGTATTTCACATACACCAAGATAATTTCACATGAAATATGCCATCATTCTCTTTTGGTTTGCTAATAAACTGTATTGCAATTCAGTAAATACTAACAGCATTTTTTTCTCTAAATTAGCATTCCAACGTTATATGCTTTTCTAGACCTACTGAGATAGGTCATACCACAAATATGAAATTTCTATTAGTTCCTGAAGTACTTTTAGTTTTGAGCACACGAGTGTGGACTTCATATCAGACAGTCATATTCAGCCTCTCTGCCCCTCCCAGGCAAGCATGCTTTACAACATGAAAATCTCATCACGCAAAGCCAGTGCTACTAGTATATACTAAAAGACACCAACTCCCCTTACATGCTCTTTTAGTTCAAAGCTTTGTTTTCTCTTTGACAGAGAAAAATATCCAAATTAAGACATTGTCTTGCTAGAAGAGAGCATTATGATCACCTATCCTAATCTCCTATGCAACATTTCACAGATTAAATCCCTGCATTATCTCGGGAGCCTGTTTAACTACATGCATATTTTTAGGAAAAGGTCATTAAATTTTAATTGTGGTTTTAACATCATAACTCTTAGCAAATTATTGTCATTACTTCTGAAAATTTATATTGGAAGAAACAAAGGCTGGCCATTCCAGTAAAAAAGCCAAATACTTAAAGATAAATAATAGTGACAAATTTAATGATCTTCAGACAGCCAATATACAGCTGCCAAAATGTACAAGAGGAAACTTCTTTTCAAAAGAAAATCTACAAAAACAATTTTGCACAACATGAAATTCAGCAAGTGCCTGGACTGGCCAACACTGAAAGAACAGCAGACATTTATGCACCATACTAGCAAGCTAAAAAGAAGTACAAAAAAATAAACAAGGGATTTGTTTTTCTAATTTTGAGCATATGTATGTGTGTTGGAGAAGGGAAAAAAATAAGGTACTTATTTTTATAAAACCAGATGACTAAGTTCTGTGCCCTTTTCATGTCTGCACCCTCAAAATCAGATGGTTCTAAGCTACCAAAAAAGCGTGAAGGACAGAACTAGAACTACTTCTAAACATTAAACCAACATGTTTTGAAACAGTAAATACTACTGAAAACATGATCCATTGGATAATACAGGAAAAAAAAAATCAAGAAAGTTATCTGAAATAAAAATTCAAGTTTACTAGGCATAAATAGAATATTTGATTCAAGCACTGGCCTTGCAACCATTATCGACTGTGTCTGTAAGACTAAAATTTATAAAACACTTGCATAACCTGAAGATTGTTTTTATTTAGATGGTATGGGAAACATAAGGGAGGACAAATACAGCTGCCCACTTAACTGATTTTCAGAAACATGCCCTGACTAAAGCTCTTAGGCTAGCAATTGCATATAGATTTCTACATAGACTTTCTATACTGTTTTTAGCAACCTGATTTAAAATCTGACTACCAGAGGCTACCCTGTTTCCTTACAAGTTATTCAGAAAAAGAACACATGATGAACTGAAGTAAAAGGAAGAGCTGTGGGCCAGGCAAGGTAAATGCCTTTATATAAGCTTTCCCATCAAATCTTAAGTTTGTTCAATTATCACACAAAATTTTCCTAACTTTTTTCTGACTGAGATCAATTTGATATAAAAAAACTTTTTTTTTTTAATTTAATGCATCATGTTGGCAATTACTAGAACAGCTAGCCATAGATATAGATCCATACATAACTAGAACGCAGCTTATAAAGTTGTATACTATATATTTTATTGTTGTTAAAAGCAGTGCAAATACTAGATGAGCACTTGGCATTATCACCAACCTAAACAAAAATTTGTATTCCTGAAAAAAAAAAGTAAATTTAACGGTTCCTTTTTTATTGAGCAATTCAATATGCTAGTATTTATATACTTGAAGAAGAGTAATCCCAACAAAAACTAGCAGATTTAAAGTGTGCTACACCTCACTGTAGAAGACTCAGAAGTTAGGAAGTGATACAATCATAAGGAGTTTCTGGGAAATCCAATTTTTATTTTAGATTGTCAGAGTTGCCAAGTGTCCATCTAATACAGTAAGTAGAAGACATACAATGAAGTGTGCACACACATGCAGGACAGAAAATAAACCCCATACATGTTCTGTATCTATCACGTACTGCAATAAATCATTTTTATAAAACTTTACGGCATCCAGTAGCAGCGCTTTGTTGCAAACCTTTGAAAATCTGCACTGACAAAACGCCGGAAGAGCCTCTTTTGTTCCACAGAAATTCTCTTCAAAGCCAGGACAACAAACTGCTAAAAAGCCACCTTTTTTTTTTTTTTTTTTTTGTCTTCCTCAGGAAAAGCAGTGGTAAGCTACCACATTACAAACATTAACATACTATAACTCCAGCTCAATACCGCTGCTAGAACAGTATCCACTGGAACACCTGAACTGCTGCTACTATACACTATCCTATCTACACTCCAGAAACACCAGATTACAGACCGGGACAAAATGTAAACCTCAGCTAGATCAAGCTCCAATCTGGCATATGGCCCAACTGGTCTTTCCTCCCCCTTCCATGCCATGATGTAAATTCACTGCCTAACTCTTTGGGAACACAATCTGGTATAGTTTATGCATATACATACTGGACACTCAATGAAGCCAGCTAAATGGACATCTGCCACTTCGTACTTGGCTAATGCATCATTTTATATAAATATTTTCAATAATTTTGACTGAAGAGAGACTCCATAGTTCTATATCCAGTTAAATATTTGTGATTTTTCACATATAGTTTGAAAAATGAGAGCTTAGAATAAATTAGGAAAACGATAAATTGCTGCTGCCTCTGATTATCTGGTTCTCTACAGAGAATATTTTTCCCTATTTTGCCAATGAAGGCTCTTTAAAAAGAACTAAAGTCACACTTCAAAATAAAACAAAATACATGTACATGTAAAATCTTCCAAGAATTCTGGAGGTGTGCACTATGGTTCTTGATTCAAGCAAACAGGTGTCACTCTATGAAGTGGGGGAAAAGAGTACAAATGTGTGAAGCTCTTTATGTGGGAAATTACAAGAGAGTTAAACGGCACTGAGCAAGGCACAAAAAGTGCTTTTAAAATAGAAACAAGGGAACATGCAGAGAACCTCAGTATCTAATTTAATGATTGAGAATGCAAAGGCTCCAACTTGTGAAACATTAGCAGCAGCCATGAATTTCACTGTAGTTCTGTATAACAAGTAATCTTACCTGAGTGATTCTCAAAAAAATGTCAACACATCGATTGTATTTTTCATCTGATCCTGTCAATGCTGAGATGACAGGCCCTGCAGGATGCAGTGAGAGATCAATGATGGAAAAACAGGTGTTTAGTCTTTTCACAATCAAAACCTACAAGACGAGGCAAATACGAAATTCTGTCTGAGATTCATGCTTCTTTAAATCTAACAAACACTAATGTTACATAATCAGTTTCATCTACATATACTGACAACTATCTGTCCTCCTCACTTAGAAGGGACTAAGACAACTGACCCCAACGTTGTTCATATTACCACTATGTAACTTTGAACCCGGTCTCTAATAACACTTGAAGGAATAGTTTATCTGGTCACACAGCTGGTTACTTACATCAGTTACTTCACACATCAACCTATGTTCTCTGGCCTTTCATGGTGGCTTAATTTTGCCCATCGATCACAGAGAGTACTTCAACTTTACATGAAACTTATTGCAATTCAGAAGTCAAGATAACCAATGCATAATGGTATCGCTCATAACCAGCTGAAGTGAAGAATGACAAATTCACATTCAAAAGTCACAATGGCATCCTAGCATTGTACAGTTGGGATCTGACTTCCACAGACATGTTTCCAAATACTGCCTTAAACTGACATTTCAATCACACCAGTTAAGTGCCTCCAAATGAATGTTAATGCTTGGCTATAATCAACAAGAACAGAACGTTTAATACTAAGTAAACCCCAATCAGACGCAACCATAATTAGTTATCAAATACATTATAGTGAAAACATGTCAATATGGGGGGATGGGGAGAATTTAGATAGCTGACATTTTATTATGCTTTAAAACCATTTAACATTTCTACTAAATACAGGGAAAATTTAAACACAGAATATCCTAATGATCACTTCTTTCACTTACAATACAAGCTACATAGCTAATCCTTATTATCCCAATTTGGGATGCAGATACTTCCAGAATCAAAAGAAAAATAGGATGAAATAGAGTTCTTATACATCTGTAGTGTAACACTCTAGGCTAAACTCTGATTTGGTATTTCCTTTGGGGGATGGAACGACAGAAGGGCCCTGAACACCAGGATAAATATAAGGAACCTGATAGTTTCCTAAAGCTGTGTCATGCAGGCAAGATAGTAGTTATCTCTATAGTAAATTAACAGACTTGCACATGTACACATTGATTTATTCTGACTGCCAAATACCAAATTCCAATTTCACGTTTCCACACTGCTACAAATCCTCAAAAGCATCACAATACTGATCTAGCCAATACTAGCAACTAGTGTAGCCTAATCCAAAGCATACTACAGTACACAATAAATTAATACCAGACACAAATATAAAAGGCTTGTTCAAAGTGAAACAGAAGTAAAGGTAATTTGCCATTAAGCGTTTAATTTTATTTACTCTCCTCCCACTCCATTTGCTTGAACACCATAGCTATTTTCATTTACAGACAATTGTATTTGTTGTCAGAATAAACACAAATATTTTTGTAAGTACATTGTAACAGTGACATTTCACTAATATGTTTAACAGCTTCATTATTCCACAGATATTTGATATAGGAAAAACATATTACAGTTTTAAGTTGAAGCACAATACGGATTTTAGGCTAGTATCAAACAAATCCAATTAGAAAACCGAAAGGCCTACCCAGAAACATGTCCATCAGCAAGACTCAAAACGAAGCTTTTCCATTTCTAGTACGCGTTCTGCTTTATACCATGGCACTGCAGCCGCCGAGGGTCAGATTAATTAAGACCAAGAGCAGCTGCAGTGCAACGTGAGAAGCACGCTGCCACAGCCCTCACCAGTCCAGCCCAATTACCTGCAGCATTCCAGCACTGGACAACTGACAACTACCATACTCCTCACCAGGTCATTAACTCCTGCTGGCCAGCCGACGTGTTAAAAAACAAACTAACCTCTTTTTAAGATGGACTGAAAAGCTGACTGCACCTGCTGCAGGATGCAATGACGAATCCCAGAGAGATGTTTGTCAGTCAAATCTGTACAGATGTTGCTTAACTTTATGCTAGAGCTGTATCCAAAGACGGAAATGAGACAGCAATCAGGCACAAGCCCTCCTCCCAAATCCCTCTATGCTCTATTTCTAATAGCTGGTCTGACAAATTTAGTAAATCCAAGGTCTCGTTTCCTAGCCAAAAAGCTACTGATCACTGATTAAATAAATTCCCTGGTAAACTACAGAGTAAAGTATCTGGAGTTAACGCTGTTGATTAATGAACTAACAATATCACGGCATTTGAGAAAGGTATTGATTGCTACAGGATATAGCCTCCAAGAAAAAAAAAAAATAAAATTTTTCTTTTACTGCGTAAGGGACAAACAGAAAACAATTACAAGATTCAGACATTTCCTAATTATATTTTCTAAATATTAGCTCCAAGACCTATGCTCCAAACACATCTATTAAAACTTTGATCTGTCTACAAAACACTATCTTCAGTCTTGAAGTCTTGTACAGAAATTTAAAAATTTGTGAAAAGGGGAAATTTTAAATTATTAGTTTTTATAGACTTCTGCTATTTTTCTTAATTCTTTTTCCCCCAGAATTTACAAGTCCATAACATAGATACACTTAAGGAATGCAGAATTTTCTGCTTTGCAGAAACCTCAATTTAATCAAAAAGTAAATATGTAATATTGTCACTAGAAGCACATTCGTCTACATATACGCTTTCTTACCTATTGAGAATCATTTATTTTCTCAACTCCATTGAAGTCTACAGTGAGAAAAACAAATACAGAAAAGCTGAACTTGATAGAAAACAGTATTTCCTTGTGACAACCACAGCTGTCCTTCATTTTACCAAACAAGTGCACATATAAGAAGTACTTTTATTAAGGTTAACTAATCATTTCAAATCTATCAAGTTGTTTTACACCTTCTTACTACTTCTTACCTTCTTACACTAGAGAAAGACACAGCACTTTCTTGCAAACCGCAGAGTTATTTACCAAGTAAAAGTTTATTCACTCAAACATAAACATCAGTGTAAAATTTCTACCTAAACTTCTCAAATTTTTTCTAAACCTGTCAAATGAGAAGCTGCTAAATTCACACTGGGGCAAATTAGATACGTAACAATCTCAAGATTAGATGAAGTTACATAGTCAGTTTCAGCTTCCTTTTAAATGTAAAGTGTACTAAGGATCTGCAGTCTAACAAGCTAACTTTTTTTATTCTGTTCCAGTAACTAGGCAACTGACAACTGTCCAACTGAGAATTATCTCTCCGAACAGCTGGCAATCAACACTTGGGGTTTTTTCTGTTGTCTTTTTTTTTTCCTAGTAGAAAGATCAGTAATTACAGCTCCTTTAGAGCTATGTAGGTTTGTAAAGAATCCACCTCTGAAATCTCTACTCATTATTTAGTCACCTCCCCAGTTCCTTTATCCCAGCAGTTGCTCATATCAGTAAATGTTTACAACAGAATCTTAAAATCTTACATTTATATTTATGAAGTCTCTATTTAGCCCATGTCAGTATCTTGAAAAACGAGAAATACCAAGAATAAAATTGGGATGCATTTACTGACATATGACAACCACCTCCAAGGAACCATGACAACAGATTGCTAACTCCAACCTAGCTTTTAGCTGTCTTATTTCTCCTTTATTTTTTATTCTCCTCCATAGCTGAAAGATAATATTTCACTGACATTATTTCAAGTGTTGATTTTTAAAACTGATTCCTTTCACTACAAGACTTCAGATTATTTTCTGTAGTTAATGAACTGCCGTACTAATTCCTAAATAAAGAAAATAATGGTGAACCAAGCTTGATATATTATACCTTTCCCCTCCCTAACTGTTCAATAGAAGTAATGACGCGAGAAAGTGAGCTTAATTATAAATTCTTCTGGTTAGTTGTATGTTTGAAAAAATTGGAAGGTTTTGTAGGAGTCAGAATAATATAATTTTCCAAAGGACACATGCATGAAAATTTGGTAGACAATCCCCCAGAATTCATTAATGTTTCAAAAAAAAGCAGACATTCAAACACAAAACATCTCAAATACAAGTCACTGTAAAAACATAACAGACACACAACATTTCATACACTCTCTATATGAGGCAGGGGAAGGAAACTCTGACCTTCTGTATTCTCCAAATATTTAGAGAATATTACTAATTAGAAATCTGTTACAAAAACAACACAGCTATTCTATTGTTAAAAGCAGTAAAACCTTATCCCCATTTAATTATGTTTTTATTAATCTCTGCTCTTAATATGATCTAATTTAAGTACACATATGACTTCATATTCCAATAAATTAAAAAACACTGACCGAGCTCAAATTCACTCAAGCACCAAGTTCAGATCAGGCAAGATCCTGTTGCAAGATAAACAACGTGATGCGATGTAACAATTTTGTGTGCGTGTGTGTGAGTGAGAGACTTGGGGGGGAGCGCTGACAGAGCGAGAGAGAAAGCGAGTGCGCGCCAGCATTCACAATGGAAAAAAATACATATGTCCACAGTAGTTTTCAGTCCAGGGCTCGCTACAATTCAGAATGGAAGAACAGATAAAACAATGAGAGCTTAATACAACAAAAATACTAACTTCCATATTGTTCAAAATACAACCATACATAAACATAGGTCCGCAGAAGGGCCACTTTATGAGCTCACTTTATCAATACTAAAGCAGAATGGCTATGTCAGTATTTAAGTTTTGGACCAGAACTCGCTAGTCAATACACACACTATACTTCCCTGCAGAAGAAATCAGCACCTATTATTTTACAAATAGGGCGTATTTTTGACAGTCTAACTTCATTTCCACAAATATAGGGACAAGACTGAACAGAAAGGAATTGGGAATAATTTAAGCACAATACCCAAGCTTAAATTGCAGAAGTCCAAACAATTAGAAAAAGTCAGCTGGTAACCTGAAAAGAGAACAATAAGCTGTGTACTCCAAAAATAAAACTCTAGTGGACAGTAATGCATTTATGTAGTGTTTCCTATTTTGTGAACTAAAATGTTCAGTGAAAGGCTGATTTTTTTCCTTCAATGTCTTGTAATTAGAGCTGCCATATAATTCTTCAGTAATTATGTCACCTTTTGATGCACAAAATTAATTCCAACAGAAATCAGTCTGCATACTGAAGTCCTATATCACAGAAAAAAGAAAGAACACTATTAGATCATAGGAACTACGCGTGACTTCTGTATTACAACCAACTTTCTACTTTCCAAACAGCAACTTACTCAGACTGTGCTAAAACCTTTTTGGAAAAAGGAAAAAGTTTCACAGAAACTTCAGTGAGCGAACATTCCATAACGAAATGTACATTAATCGCATTTCTAGTCACATGCATAAATAGAACAGAGTAAGCAACTTCTACTATGAAACCAGAATAATTGGTTTTGAAACTCTGTAAGATAAATAAACCATATATTTATATTAGCTATTGCACAAAGTTCATCTTCCCTAATGCTGTACGAGCATGAGGGTCTGGAAGAAACCCAAAAGTGATCAGCTTAGGGAATGCCAGGACCTCCGAAAATTCCATGGGCTTGTGGTCATACGCAAACAGAAAGACTAACAAGAGCTAGCCACAAGGGAGTCCATTTCTCAGACCTGCGCCATGCTTTAGCAGGTATCAGTCACAAACTTCTTTAAAACACTCATTTGCAATATGACAACATGGCTGCAAACTCAAAGCAGACTGTCTAAAGTCAAACTGGAAGTTCATTTGCACCTGTTACACTGAAACTGATTGAGCCTCACTGCCCTAGTTATTCACATTATTACCATTATTACTACTACTGATTTTAAGAGAGAACGTGTTTGTTGCAAACATTTTTACTCATGTCATTCTAGATCGCTAATTTTTATTTTTCCAAGGTTCCTCTGCTACATCTTTACAATTTGCTACACAAAGAAATATATAATTCTGATTTAATCAGAAAACAGAAGAAATATGCTAGAGTACTGAACAAAAGATCTAATCTTTGCAGCGTCCTTTCCAACAGAGTGTAAATAAACTGTAGTAAAATGAAAAGGCTTGTAATTTGGTATTTGGAATATTCTTCATAAACACCAATTTTCTGTAACATCCTTGCATGTGATACCACCTCATGTATAATGCAGAAAATCTATTTCATTTTCATCTATTGACAGTGAATTTAATTCACTATTGCGGCTCTTTACGCAGATTATGTTATTAATTCTGCAATCAGGCTCTTTTGAATGCTTTTATTTCTTCCAAGAGTTTTCACAATCCTACATTGATTTTTTTCCACCCTACCATACCTTTCAAAATAAAGGACCTTATTTGCTAACTTTCTCAAAGGGGAAAGAAAAGTAAAAAAGAAAAAAAACTCACAAAGACATCAGTTTACAAACTGTATCTTTCAACAGGAAAACCTACACACATTACTTTAACCTTTGTCATGTGAGTATTATAAACTGCATTCATTAAGGAGACATACAACAGGTGCATTAAAATTTCCATAACAAAAATCATCATTGTAAAGAGACCACAATCTCTCTATTAATAAAAAAATATTCACTTCTGCCTGACACTAAAGTTAGAAGACAGGAAAAGCTAAACACTAGCACATTAGTGTTCTGTTTACGCCCATACCAACTACCTTCACTGTTTTACAGGATTCAGTCAGTCATCTTGTTAAACTGGATCAAATGCAAAATAGCTCGCATTTTTCCAACAGAAAAGTCAGTAACACCTGCTCAATTCTAAACCACCAGCTATTCTTCAAAATTAATCAAAACACCAAAAAGAGAATTAGTTACGTTATTATTTTGCATGAATTTACAAGAACACAGTTTAATTACAAAATCCTTGTTTATCTTTAGGAAAAAAATATTATTTAATTGCAGAAGCTAAAATCTTTTGTATCATTATGTAAGACCCCCCCCCCCGTTTAGAAATCTTAAAGGAGAAATACTAATTCAGATATTTATTATTGTTGTCATACACCAATATTAAAAACCTGTTTCTTGTGCATAAATACAGCTGATACAAAATACTTGTATCTTTATTTGTCCCAAGCATTTCACTTTTATAATAGAGTTTTCTTCCACCATCACGATAAACATAATATAAAGAATATCTAAAGAGCAGCACTTGTCCTCTTTCCTTCACTCCAGAGCCAGTGAACAAAGCAATGAGGCATAAAGAAGGTACATAATGGATTTAAAGTAAATGGCCCATTCTTTAAGAGGCAGCCTCTCAATTTTACTCATTCTAGCTTAATTGTCATTACAATGTCTGGAAACTTCAAACGAACAATTATTTTTACGCCAGCTGTCAAGTTGGTTCCTTAAAGCTCGATTTTTTTATTTTTTAACTAAAAAGCAAAGCAAGCAGAAAATGCCTATGATTTTCTCTCAAACACTGCAAACATCTTTAAACATATTTCAAGCAGTTCAATTACTAGATAGTACCCATTTCATTTCATACACCAACTAAGACAGAACATTTATATTCACTGTTGCACTTCATAGCATACTTTTTTGATAAATATTGCTTCCAGTAGCACTGGATGCTTAGTCGCTAACATTTGAAACACACTGACATGACATGTACATACATCCCATGGGATTTAAAAATAAAGAACTGGCTAATTTTTGCACATACCTGGGTAAAAATCTTTGGATTTAGACAGCTTGATGGTGGCCCCAGTCTCTTTCTGCAACTGAACAATTGTCTGTCCTCCCTTCCCAATTATAGATCCAGCAGCATAACTAGGTATGAGGACCTTTAGAAAATATTGGCCATCCTCTGAAAAATTGAGATACGCATGGTTAATACGGGTTAAAAACTTTGGTCTTCCCCACCCCCGCAGACCCACAAATAAAATGTTACATCTTTAAACTCGTCTAGTAATTCATGCATTTACATCTAACCAGTTGCGTCATTCTGCAAGACACATTTGGACTATGCCTTTGACATTTTACAATACGTACATTTATTCTAAGCAGATTACAGAATCCATATATATTCCTTAATTCTGTAAAAGAATAAAATCAAAATTGTATTTCAAAGGTGGATCTTTTCCGATTTTTCCGCTGGTAACCACAGCACAGAAATGACTGGACCCCTTTTAAAAAAAATGAAGCCCTGCACAAAAACGTGCCTAGTGAGAACTACAACCTTGCTTGAAAATACTGCAAAAGAAATGCCAAAATTAAGAAGGAATGAATTGTAAATTCTGATGGGCTATTTGTTTGTCATTAGCAAACACATGAGAATAGCAATTAGCTATTGCATGCATTCTTCTTAAGTGAGCAAAACGACTACTCTGCTACCAAATAACCCACCCAAAATGTGGGGTTTTATTCCAAGCATTTCAGCCATTGCCAAGAAAACAACTCAACATGGTGCGGATGGAATCACTTGCCTAAGTAATCCTGATGTATTCCTTTAGCACTTCTTAAGCGACAATGATCTCTTTTAAGCTCATTAATTAAAGGACATTAAGAAGAATTTTTCCCAATTGATCAAAAGCCTAAGTCACTTATTTCAAATACACTTAAAAGGTGACGAGACAACACCAGTCCTCCATCCACCACTACCGTTAAAGCACACAATCGGATGAGGAAAAATATATATGGAATGAATGAAAAATACAAAATAAAAATGAAAAGGATTCCCAGTCTGATTCAACAACTGAATCGGCCTTAGAATCATCAGTGCTACCATCCCAATTCTAAATCCAGCGACACTGAAGTCTGAGAAACCTTCTGCAACCGGCTGTGTAAAGTGCAGGAGAATAAGGGTTGGTTCATTCCCCAGACTTGGGTTCTCCCCAGTAATTATAAGCATGTCCCATTTGCTTTAATATCAAGATTTTTATCAGGAAATCTGTTCTACGAAGTTGTTGGGTTTTTTTTCCCAAGCAAGAGGAGCAATCCAAGTTCACCTCACTTTTCTTATTCACGACTAGGAGCGCCTGAAGCAGTGCCTGCGTGTGACAATAGTGCCCATCCATATGGACGTAGCCGGCCGTGCGATGCTCTGCGCACGGTTAGCCCGCTGCTCTGAATATCGGGCAAACGAATTCACCTCTGCCTCGGTGCATTGTTATGACGACTCCAGCGCAAAGGAAGGGAGGCGATGCCGGTCCCGTTATAACTCATCTCATCCGGGCAGGGCAGGATGCGAGCCGCCGAGCCCCCCGGCGGAGGGACGGCTCCCCCCCTCCGCCAGCCAGCCCTCGCCCCCAGCCAGACAAACAAACGCCGCGCACACACACACGCTGACAATAGCGGCGAGGCCGAGGAGGAGGAAAAACGCAAGGCAAGGCTGAAATTCAACTTGTGACCCGGAGGATGCGAAGGGAGGGAAGCGCGCCTGCCGTCTCCTTCCAGCCCATGGCGAAAAGGGCGAGGGGGGCTGCGGGAGCCCCCTGCGCGCCCCCCTCCCCGCCGCGGGGTCACGGCTCCGCAGCCCCGGCGTGGATATTAAATAAAAAGCCCGGTAGATGCTGAAAACCGACGCCATTTTGATGAATGATAACATTAGAGAAATGGGAATGCTTGGGGGGGGGGGGGGGGGTGAGGGGGAGGCAGGCAGGTAGGGAAGGGGAGAGGGAAGGAGAGGTGGGTGGGCTGGGCGGGGGGAGGTGACGGAGGCTATACCCACCGCCCGTGTTGGTCCTCTTGGTGCTGCCGGCTTCGGGGGGGGCTTCCAGCGGTCTTTTCCGGGAGTCCGGCGGGTCCAGGTCTATGGGAACCCCGGTGTGGGTCCCGTTCTGCTGGATGGGAGCTGCCGCCATCATGTTTGCTGCTGCTCGGAGGAGAATTGTCTCTTCCCTTCTGTGGTGGGGGGGCAGGGAGGGAAGGGGGAGGAGGAGGAGGAGGAAGGGGGAGGAGGAGGAGGAGAAGGAGGAGGAGGAGGGGAGGGGGCTCGTCCCGTTCTCTTGTCCTTTTCGAAAATGTAGAGCTAAGCTCGGGGCTGCCGAGGATGCTGCGCGCCTTGTTTATCTGGCACCCGGGGGGAGGGAAGGGAGAGGAGAGGAGGGAGGGAAGCGGGTAGCGCTGGCTGGAGGAGCAGCTGCAGTGCAGTGTCAGGAGATGAGGAGAAGCGAGACAGGGGAGCGAGGGGGGCGAGAGAGGGAAGAGAAAGGGGGAGAGGGGAGGAGGAGGAGGGGGGAGAGTGAAAAGAGTGAGACGGGAGGAGGAGAGGACAGAGTGAGTGGGAGAGGAGAGGAGGGGAGCGAGTGGGAGAGGAGAGGAGGGGAGCGAGAACGAGTGAGACAGAGAAGGAAGGGGAGGGAGGGGGAGCGGGAGGAGGGAAGGAGGGAGGGAGGGAGCGAGCGGTGTAAATGGTGGGCGAGGGAGCGAGGGGGAGATGATTCACGCCGCCTCCGAGCCCCCTCTGCTCCCTGCCTGCCCTAGCGCTGCGGCTGGGCTGCCCGCCGCTGCCGGGCTCTCATGCTCCCCCTCGCTGCCGGGCTGGGGCGGGGGGACGCGGGGGTGTGAGTGTGTGTGTGTGTGTGTGTGTGTGTGTGTCTGGGGGCGTCCCTGGCTGCGCGGCGGGGCTCCGCTCCCGCCCCAGCCCCAGCCCCGCCGCCTCCTTCGGACGCCCCGGCAGCCGCCTGCCTCGGCCGGCCGCGGGCACGGGCCCGCCGACCTCGGCTGCGCCGCACAAACCCCCGAGGCAGGAGAGGTTAGAGCGGGGGGGGGGGGGGGGGCAGGCCGGGAAGGGGGAGGCAGTGGGTGGACGGGGTTGGGGGGAGTGTAAGGCTGGTATAAAAGGGAGGGCGGGGCTTACCGGCAAGACGGGCGGGAGATCTGGCCAATGGGAACAAAAGAGAGAGAGGTTGGGATTGAAGTGCGCAGCCAATCGCGGGCCGCGAGTGGAAGAGCCGTTGGGGGGGGGGGGGGGGAGGCGGGGGCGGTTTAACCGCTGCGGCGGGGGTGGGGGCTGGCGGCGGGGAGGCCGTGCGGGGAGGGAGGGGAGGCCAGGCCAGGCCGCTTCCCGCCCCGGGAGGGTCCCCGCCGTGATGCGGCGTCACCTGGGTTACGCGCAGCGCCTCATAGGCCCGCAGCTGCGGGGGAGGACGGCTGCCATCGCCTGAGGAGGCGCGGAGAGAGCCGGGCCGGGCCGGGCTCCGTCCTCCTCCGGGCCCGGGGGGTGCGGAGCGGCAGCGCCGCGCTGGGGGCCTGGGACGCGGCAGCCTGTATGCTGCGGGCTTGTGGCGAAGCATAATAAAGATATTATTTTCGTGCCGTGACAGCTGGGCTAAGCCGGGGCTGTGGGACGCAGCGCCGCGTTCCTTACGTAAATATTTAATGGGAAAGGCGAAGACGTTTCCCTGCAGCGAAGGCTGTTCCCGTTTAGAAATTTCACAGGATTCAGCTTAAAGGAAGGTGCTAGGAGGGAAGGGGTGACAGGGCTCGGGGGGGCTGCCTCCGTGCTGCAAGAGCATTTTTACTCGACTCGTTGCAGCTTAGTCGACTCCTTGCCTTTGAAAAAATTACCGGAGTGGTGTAAGCATAGCTGTAGCGGTCAGCACTAGAGCATCCGTTCTGTACAAAATTCGGAAACGCGCATTTATTGCATTAAACCCCGCTCTGTGCTAAATTTGTACTGCTACAAATGTGTACAGAATGGCTGCTGACTTGAGTCCTCTCACAGTGAGAGCTTAAAACCCGACTATTTGTGGATGAAATCCAGTTTCCATTCTGAGTTCCCAGGGAGACTCTGCCTTGGTTTCAGTAATCACTTATCATTAATGCTGCCCAAAACAATATTTAGAGCTTAAAATACAAATTTCATGCATAATATATAATACAGCACATCCCCTTATAAATCCTTATAAATTATGAGCCAGATAGCTAATATGCTATAGGATATTAATACGTGGGCACTTTAACATCTGAACAGACTCCTGCCCAAAAGCATTCACAAATTAAGAAGCCGATCCAGCGTTGTAAATAGGAAACTTTCAATGACTTCTTTGGGAATTGTGTCTCAGGAATGCAGTATCTAGCCTCCCAGGCAGATGAAACAGATGCAGCAGTTTCAGTAACAAGCTGATAGCATGTATGGTCAGTAAAAATATTGGATAAAAGTGGAACTTTCCTACTCATCATGTACCCTTTGTATCTAAGATACTCTGACTCATAATTGCTTAGTTTACTGACTGAAATACAATTTTAGGCTTCTGTTACCTTGGCAGTTGCTGACACAATTATGGTACAGCAAGCTGGGGACTGTTCTGGCTCTTCCATTTTCTTTACTAAGTTCCAGTTGAAGAATTTTAATTAGTATTTGAGCCAGAAAGAGCATGGCATGACTTGAGAATCTCGGGTCCAGTGTGAAGGGTCATCAGTCTTACGGAGCTCTTTTTATTCGTAAACTGAGCAAATGACAGATAGAAAATCTTGAAGACAAAAATAAAAAACAATAATGTTCGAGTGAAGCCATCTTTAGTTAATTTCCACAGCAGAACTGTACAAATTATAACACTGCTCCCTTTATCTCACAGAACATGCCCCATTCATCTGTAGTAACGTGGAATCAAACAATTCTCTTGTTTTAAGACCACATCTGTTTTACTGTGCCCCCCACACCAATTTTAATTATGTGGCAGATCTGATTGGATTCAGCACCTGCAAGCCTTCCCTTTGGGAGCTCCAATTAGCTTATAAAACATTTAGTTGATTGCATTCTTTAAACAAAAGTATTGTTTCATCCTAACAACAGGAATATTGAAGTGTGGAATAAAAAAGGTTTTAATGTGATAAGCAGTGTGTGTGTTGTGTATCTCTCTTCCGTAAGCTCAGAGGAAAATGGTAATCCTGAAACCTAATTTCTTCAGACTCAGCAGATGTCTGTCCTGTGTTAGTCTGTTTCTTCACGAACAGCTGTCTGACAAGTGCCTCCCCTTGTATTTACAGAATGTCTTTTGTTTAATAATTTCTTGATACGTTATCTCCCAGTCCCACTAAGACAAGGTTTTTATTTATTTATTTATTTATTTTCTGGTACCTATAAGTAGGCTCTTTATAGACTTACAGGTTTTGAAGAATTTAACTAAAGCTGTAGAACTACCCTCTCAGCTAGTTTCTTAGTAGTGGTTCTATTTAACTAAGCAAATAGCTGCATATAATTAACATTTCAGCAACTATTAATTTAATATTAACAAGGTTATTAGTTACTACAGTTATGCTTCAGAACACGCTTATGAACGCACCGCCTGTGACAGCCAGTAACCTGCCTGGAGCAGGGATAGTGAGGTCTCGGGCATATGGCAGAAAGCGCAGCCCTCTAGCGGCAGAGGTCACAGGTAGTTTTTGCAAGCTGTGGTTTTTTTCATGGGTGGTGGGGAATGAAATAGGTCCTAAGAAATTCGCAAACAACCCCACTACTCTGCGGTACTCTCAGCCTCCTGCATTTTTTGTGGTCTGAAGTAGCAGTGGAAATAGCTGCGGAGGCTTGTGCTACAGCTTTGTTCCCACTCTGCCATGATTTCTATGGAGAAAGAACCAATGGAAAAAATAAATAATTATCAGCATTTTTTTTTCCCCACTCATCTGCTGATCAGTGTTTCTTTTTCAATCAGCTCTAGACTGGCATATCTAACCAATGTTCAGTTCTGGCATCTTGATTCATTTTCCTATTTCTTTATCTCCCACCAGCTAATATATTCTATAGCTTCAGGAAGAGTTAGTTCAGTGGTAGTATGGAATACAAGTTCAATTTGCCAGCCTTATTTCTAAGAACGTTCTTGGCTGGTGGTAGTGTGGGTGGTTGTGTTCATACTAAACTCTTCCATAGGCATGAGAGCAGTCCTTAGAAAGGAAAGGGATTAGGAATAAGCATAAACCAAAATAATTAAATATGTATTTTAACAAATAGAAATTCACAGGATAACTGGGCTAAAGTTGTAGTAAACACCTCCTAATCGGTTAAACTCCACTGAGCATCAAAATATGTGAATCAAAGGAATTAATGTGAGCAGTATTAGGGACTGATTCACATTTTAGTGGTTCAGTGACCACCTTAGGAACCAAACTCAACCTTCTGTTTCTTTTAGAGGTGATGGATACTTCTCCTCTGGCAAATAGAATGAACAGTTTGTTTTTCCCCTTATAGGAAACATGTCAGAGCCCAATAATCATTAAATTGAATAATAATACCTCTTAAACATCCAACTTAGGTAAAAGAAAACAGGTTTGGTCTTTATCCAAAATAATGCCATTATTACTGGGAGTTTTTCATTACCGAATGATTGCTGTGATGCCTGGCAAACCTCTGCTGCACTAAAACTACAGTTAGTTACGAACTCAAAATATAATTTTCTCTTTCAAGTCTTTAACTTCGGCTTTCTGTTTATGAATTGTTTTCTTTGATGGTCTAACAGTTACACTATTATCATTCTTGATTAAGCTATCCAATTTTTTTTGTTTAAATACTGAATTATCAGTAAATATTTTTAAGTTTCAGTGGAATTTCTAGATTACAGCAATGTTAATCTTAGGAAGATCAAACCCAGAGCTAGGGGAAAAAGCTAAACATCTCTCATTTAGACAGAAAGGGACCTGATTATCTGTTTTCCAATATTTATATTCCCTTTATTATCCACGGCTGTATTATATGCACTGTTGAACTAGTAGTAAAGTGTTAACAGTTTTATTCCTCACAGAAAAGAGCAGAGAAGAGAGCTGCTAAACCCTTTTATACTGTAAACCATTACTGCATAGGAGCTTTCTTTTCCAATAAACTGAGGATGGTAACTTCAAAGAAGTAATAATTTGACCATGCTATTTATCATAACATGAATATATTAGCAAAAATTCTCTGCTTACAAGTGGAAGGAAAGAGTGTGTGTAGGAAACCAATGGCTGTTTCTGATGTCTTGGTAGAGGGATCACCTGCTTCCTTCTCCACAATATTCATCAAAATTCTTAATTCCTACAGATGAAAATCTGTTTTATAAGCTATTCTTGTGTTCTTTCTACTTTGGGGTTACGTGAGGACCTCCTCAGATGTCAGTGTGAAAAATAAGGTAACCTCAGGACAAGATCATTTTTCATCCCTCACAAGGAATTGACTAGGATCAGGGCACGATCCATGAAACTCCAGTGGCTAGACAATTTTCCCCAAAAGACATCTCCATGGTGATCTTGCTGTACAGTAAGACCTTTTATTTCTTAGAATGAAGGAAACTGAAGACATGATTTAAAGTGCTTTCCAATAGTAGTATTCTCCTTGCCAGTTTGTTTATTTTTCAAATACTGAAATAGATAATTCAGGGATTGAAACTGGTACTTGCCATTGTAATGAAACACTGATGTAACATAGTACGTGAGAAACAGCAGGATCACTTTGTGTAGTTTACATCAGCTTGCGGTGGTATTGATTGCGTACCTCTTAGCACTGTATTACAGAAGAATGTTGGTGAAGCATGACAGCCAGCTATCACTCCAGATACTACAGGATGTATTCATCTAACTGGTGAATGGAAAATAGGGTATTTGTTCAGGGAATCAGCATACTTGTTTTTAATCTCTGTTACTAGAATCGGTATTGCAGCATTGCTATTTTATGTAACATTTTTCCCACCCATCAGTAACCGTCTTACTTATTTGAATTTTTGGCACTTTAGGATAAATGAAAGACGAAACAGAAATATTAACAGAAAAATCAGTTTCTTTGATTTTGTTGTCAGGCTTGGTCCTCTGCAATACTACACCACTTCCCATGAACTGAGAGAACTGAAATAATGCAGCAACCCCTAAGTGGTTGCAAGGGCATCTCTGTTAGAGCGCAGTCATACTCTCAGAGAGGCTCTCAAAGAGGCTAATATGGTCTTGGTTAGACTCATAAATTAAAACTAGTGAAAACAGGTAATAATTTTAAATATAGTCTTATGACACACCTTATTCATGATTTTTGCCTAGAAATTTACTAAAGTTCAGTTGACAATTAGAGTTATTTTAGTGGAAAAGATCAGAAATCTTGCTGAAAATGGAATGGAAAGGGAGGAAGAAAGCATGTTGCACAGGGGACAAAGGAAAAACAAGAATGATACAGTGCAGACAAAGGTACTGATTTTTCTGTTTAATGATTTGCATTCAACTATGTAGTAAAAACTGAGTTGCAATGTTCATTTCACTCACTCCAAATACCTATATTACTTGAGACCATTAAAAACAAGTATATGCTGGTAAAATTATACTAGCAAACTCACTTATGTTAACCGCCAACAAAAAATACATTTTTACCAGTATAATTTGTAATCAACTTTCCAAATAATAATCTATTTCAGCAAAAGTAATCCTTTTACAAGTTTAATATTAGCATAGCAGTAGGTTTTTTTCCAATGGAATGGTAATAAAAGTCACATCTCTAATATCATTGCAATAGGAAAAGTTCCTAAAAGAGATCTAGTGATCTTTAAAAATTCTTTTTAAAGACTTAGTTTATAAAAATCCATACGCCAATAGATTACAAATTAATTTTCAGCACAGAGTGATTTTAGGCAACAGTTACTAGCTTCAAGAATACAAGTTTACATTGGGAGCTTCAGCTGATTCTTCCCTAAGGTTTAGCAAATACGTTAGAGTTTGTTCTTAAATTATTCTATTCCACCAACAAAATTTAATGGTTCCGGTGCTTTATATTTCTGTCTACATGAAATCACCCATTTCAAAATACCCCTGAATTGAAAATTCTCCTAGTGGGGAAGCGTAAACACATAAAAATTACTGTAAGGATAAATTGGTCAGAATGATTTGGCACATAACCTCACTGTTTGCCATAAAAACGTAACTGTATATCAGCAGCACAAAGACTATCTGGTCCAAGAAAAACATAGGGATTAGTTGTAATGCTGCCTATTTGAGACAAAGAGTATTCCTTAGTGCAGTGAGGTTAAAACAGAGCTCATCAGTAGTACAAGACTATCTAAATTATTTAGTTACCATTTTGAGCCAAAAGGACATGGTGGCAAATTACGATTTACTTTGGAGGTTTATTCATTTTATAATTTTATTTCAGTGAAAGCAGAACTGGAACCATGAAAAGGTACCAAAATATGAGACCACTTTCACTTTAATTACTTTTAATCTATGAAGTCACTTTATAATTTTAATGTTAGTTGCAAAATATATATTATTTTGATTTATGTTTCACAAAGAGCTGTATCATGAAATTGGCATGCATGTAAGTTGATGTATGACTTTAAATTCAACCAACATGGAAAAATTTACATGCTTAAAAGAAAAAAAAAAAGTGTTCATCTACCTTGCTGAATTAATGATTCATTTGTCTTTAATTCAATGGGAAAGAGATGCATTGCTTCAATATTGCAGATTTAGGCCACCAAATCTCATCCAAACATACCATAAATCAAAGGGAACCTTTCTATTGCAGCCCTGATAAAATTTTTGAATATGTGGACTTTTAAGCATTTTCCAGAAAAGTTACGTATTGCTTTCAATGTTCCACATATGTATATTATGTTTAGAATTTTTTTTCTTTTTTGTTTTTTTTTTTTTGGAAACCCTCCAGACTGACAATAGAAGTCCATGGACCTACTGGATGCAAACAGTTCTATTGATTTCCAGAGGTCTTAAGTCATTCAATACAAAATACTTGGGGGAAAAATAAGTAGAGAGAGGAAGGAAATTATACAGAAGATATTAAAGTGAACTGCAAAGCTCTCATGCCATAAGAGAGTCTATTCATATTCTAGTGATGGGCAATTTGAATTAATTTGGCATACATATATGTAGGGATATAGAACAGGAATAAATATATGTAGTGTGTTGGAATATATAATGTATAATTTCTAATAAATTATATATAAACAAAATGGCTGGTATTTAATTAAAAATTTGGGCAGTTACAAAGGTGAAAACTAAAGACGCACATTCCAATAATTAAAGATCACAAGTTAAGGTGAAAAAGTTTTATACAGATACTGTGTATGTTGAAGAGAAAAAGATATAAACATAGTGTTATGAAAAGCTGCATGTTATATGTATATTATATATATATATAATATTTAATAAAAAAATAAAAGAAGCCTGATTTTTTTTCCTGTAAATTTTCTATGGAGTATTTTGTGTTTCATATTCTAGTCAAGTAGGAAGACTTCTGTTTCAAAAGTTACAAATATTTATATTCTTTTTGTTCTTATTTTAATTTAGAGGTTTAAGTTGTTTGCGGTGGAACAGAGAAATTCATATGTTGAATCAGAAATTGTTCACTGTAAGTGAAATCACAAAATACAAAATAAAATACAATAAATAAAATACAAATCACAAAATACAGACACAGGATTGTTGTGCATATTAGCAACAGTGCTTATAGATTCATCATGTCTTACAACAAAGATATTTATAAGTGGACCTCCTGCCTCTGTCGCATGCTGTCATTGCTTTGGATTGACTGCTGTTAGATCCCTGTAATCCTGAGCCCTGGGATCTTGTCCTACATGTTTACCCCACTTGGTATGCCTGTTAGTAAGTATTTAAAATGGAAATGAACTCTAATCTTTGTATGTGTTTATAACAAAGGGTTTTAATCCCTTCAAACCCGTATTTATTTGTCTAATAAACTTTATAAAAAGATGTGTTCAGTCTGATAGCTTCTATTTGCCAGTTTTGCCAGTTAACGTTGGTTAATGCCTAGTATTTTTTAACTTGATAGGATGTCATGGCAGCGATGTTATGTTTGTGAACTATTCTATCCCATTCCACCTCAAAGCTTATTGTTAGAGGAATAGAATCATAGAATGGTTTGAGTTGGAAGGAACCGTCAAGATCATCTAATTCCAGCCCCCCCTGCCTCCCACTAGACCATATTGCCCAAAGCCCCATCCAACGTGGCTTTGAACACTTCCAGGGATGGGGTATCCACAGCTTCTCTGGGCAACCTGTTTCAGTGTCTCACTGTCCTCTGAGTAAAGAATTTCTTCCTAATGCCTAATCTAAATCTACCCTCTTTTGGTTTAAAGCCATTAGCCCTCATCCTATCACTAGCCCTATCCTGATGACTAGTCTCTCCCCAGCTTTCTTGTAGGCTTTCTTGAACCCTTTAGATTCTGGAAGGCCGCTGTGAAGTCTTCCCAGAGCCTTCTCTTCTCTAGGGTAAATAACCCCAGCACTCTGAGCCTGTCCTTGTAGGACAGGTGCTCCAGCCCCTTTATCATCTTTGTGACCCTCCTATGGACTTGTTCTAATACTTCTATGTCCTTCTTACGTTGGGGGCCCAAAGGTGAACACAGTACTTCAGGTAGGGTCACACGAGAGCAGAGTAGAGGAGAAGAATCACCTCCCTCAACCTGCTGGCCACGCTTCTTTTGATGCAGCCCAGGATACAGTTGGCTTTCTCGCTGCTGGCACACATTGCCAGCTCATATTGAGCTTCTCGTCAACCAACACCCCAAGTCCTCCACAGGACTGCCCTCAATCCATTCATACCCAGCCTGTGACTGCAACTCTTTCAGTGTGACCATCAAGACAAGTCCTTATTCACCAAGTGGCCCATCCATCAAATCCATGTCTCTTCAATTTAGAGACAAGGATATCATGCGGGACAATGTCAAATGCTTTCCACAAGTCCAAGTAGATGATGCTCTTCCCCTATCCACCAATGCTGTAAACCCCATCATATGAGGCCACCACATTTATCAAGCACATTATGCCCTTAGTGAAGCCATGTTGGCTGTCACCAATCACCTCTTTAATTTTCCACATGCCTTAGAATAGTTTCCAGGAGGATCTGCTCCACGATCTTGTGAGGCACAGAGGTGAGACTGACTGGCCTGTAGTTCCCTATGTCTTCTTTTTTTTTTCCTCTTTTTGAAAATGGAGGTTAAGTTTCCCCTTTTCCAGTCACTGGGGACTTCACTGGATTGCCATGACTTTTCAAACATGTTTCCAACAGGTTAAAAGTAATATAGTGAAATTAAAATTTAAGAACCTGCCTCTTCCATCTTTATTTGTATCAAATGATATCTCAAATAAACCATATTAAGGAGGCTCTACCTAAGCAAATGCAGCAACAATGAGAACTTTCTTGACTCATGAAAGAGAGCACATATGAAGACTGACTATTTTGGCTGATAAAATGCCTAAAACTTGATGGAGGAAATCCACTGCAAAATAGGATTAGATTATGTTCACCTGATCTGGATTTAATGAGTTGGACATCATTTCTTTTCTCCAGATAATGAGACATATTCATGCAAGAGTTAAAATTCTTAAAGCGAAATTAATTTGGTTTAGTTAAACATGTTTATCATTTTAAAGTAAATGTGTCATGAAAATAGGACTATAATAAGATCTACTTTTAAAGTTTATCTAAGTGTACATGGCAATAGAATTGTATTTCCTGCCCACTTAACTGTTTAGTCTAAAAATTAATTTTTTCCAATTAATTTATTGCACTTTTGGACAATTTACTGTTTTATGAAGGTGAAACAGCTGGTAGTACTTTTAACAATTAAGGAAAACACACATAACATGATGATGCTTGAAAATGAATATGTTAAAGCTTTACTGAATCTTAGTATCCAACTGTACTAGTAATAGTGTAAGCAATAAACACAGGTAGTGCAGCCAAATGCAAAGAAGCTATTTTGTATCAAAGTTTGAAAGATTTGGTTCAGTTATGCAAATCCTCACTCACTTTATATATATACACAATCATATTCAACACATTTTTTCCCAGACAATCAAAACACTGAAGTGCCAAAAATGAGTATCTTGTGTTTTCCTGTGCTTTTCCACAACTTTTTATACAGAAAAATAAAATAAAATTACAAGGATGATCTATTCAAAATTGAGTATTATGTAAAGCAATACATTTCTACAAAATGCTTTGGAGTCAGTGTTTCTATTCCTACAGCAACATGTATCATCGTTAATCACAATAATATGAAATTTCATTGGGTTTGGACTATTGGTTTCTTGAGCAGATTTCTTTCACTAAAGTACAATTTTTCTGGTATTTAGGAAATGTTGATACCTCAAATCCTTGTATAAGTCAAGTATAACTGAAGAGATTATGATAATTAACTTTTGAACTGTATTTATTATTACATCATTATACTGTAGAGGAACTGGGCTGTACAATGTCCAAAGATTATGCATTACTTAAAAATAATTAAAAGCCATATATTTCTTCATTACAATTGTCACAGTAGTGAAAGAAAACAGTCAGCTTTCCAGGAACATTTTATTTATTTAGAACCTCTAAGAATTCCCAAGGAAAATCAAACAAAATGCTTGGCATTATAGGTTCTGCAACACGGTATTATATTCAATGGAAGTCATCTATGAAAAAATAAACTCTGATCATGTGTCATCTTAATAAAACATATGATGACAGCAGGCATCTTGTGTGTATATATGTATATATACATTCATCCATCCATACATACATAAAATCACACAGCAATTTTGAGCCCTCTAGTGGTAACAATCTTCTCAGTTAACAAGCCTTTCATTGAATCACAAGTATAAATTCTTAAATAACAAATGTCTGAAGTCAATAACACCATTATGTCATCATAGCAGTTCAGAATGGCTCCCCGTAGTTGATATGGATCTGTAGATGCACTTCCAAGTGTTAATAACAACACATATCTGCAAATTAATTTATTGGATTTAGCATGATAACATTTTTGCCTTTTCTTTGTTGAAAATACAGCTTTTCTAAAAGAATAGTACTTTTGACTCTTTGATGATAATTTGTAACTTAAAAAAAAAAACACATGACTACTGTAAAGTAAACATTAAATGTTTTTAAGCACAGCAACCTCATTCTCACTTCATATTATATACTTCCACAGGTAAGTGCTACAGGGGGAGGAGATGAAAAATCTGTTTTTCAAATTGGGAAAGCAATGTTTATCTACTTTGGTCTTACTACACCAAAATCAATGATATTTTTTTTTCTTCAGTGGCCAGAAACAGTGTTTATGTTGACCGTTTTATTTTAATTGTGACATTTCTGCATACTATGTACTAATTACCATTTTTCTAAGAGGTTTTTGGTTCATTTAACTTTAGATGTTTGTTAAAAATTTTAGAAGGACCTAAAGAAATTTAGGATCTCAATTCCTAATGACTTTATAATGTGGAGGCTTCTGAGACACTTGGATGCTTTTGAATGATTATCATGCATATTGAATGGCAGAACTTTTCATGAAAATTGTGGCTTTATTTCCTCCCATGATGCACCTATTTGTTCCCCTTTGCTAATAGTACTTGATGTACTTACATATACATTAAGTGTATTTGTTTCCCTTATAGCACTTAATGTATATTTAACATACAAATAACAACCTCAGATGCACAGTTAAGAAACTGTGGTATAGAGGGACTGGATCTGCAAGTGGATTTTATCATCTAATCTAATGTATAAGGAGCTTGAACTTTACGACTTTGAACTTTGACAATCAAACTCTACATACAAGCAAAAGACTCAGCGACAGTGCCAACACATAAAGACTTAAATACTTGTTGGAAGTTCATGTAGCACTTTGTTTGTTTGTTTGTTTTTTGGGGGGGGGGGTGTTTTTTTCTTTTTTTTTTTTTTTTTTTTTTTTTTTTCCCTTCTGAGCTGATTCAGTTCATTCAAGAAAGCCAAAGCCCTCCAAGGAAAAGTTAACTGGACATTCTCCTGTATATGGTCCCAGATCTAACAGATGTGATCAGATCATGCTTAACACATACGTTTAGGATTGGGCTTTTCATTTGACATAGAAGTAGGTACTACTTCTGCAGTGATAATCAATGGTCTAAGTGCTGGTCTACATGCATGAACTGTATTTTGCCCTCCTGATGTTTAGTGCAAAAGTGTCTCATTTCCAGTAGCAGGAACAGAGAATGCCTCTAGCCTAACTCACACTGTGATAGTTTGGGTACTAGCCTTGGACAAGAGATTCTGGTGATTTTTTTCTTGATCTTACAGTTTGTTTGAATAAAATGAATTTTAATAGGAAATAAATATTTCATACTTGTCAGTAAGATGGAAGAAAAACCTTTCCTACATACTGGGTAAGTGCTGTAATTACTACTGGAATTCAAATGGAAGCATCACCACCATAACAAACTTTCTAAAATAAAGATTTCTTTATAACAAGGGACAACGCAATTGACTCTCTACCAAGGGTCCAGAACTGTAAAACACTTCAAAACAGAAGCCTCTTCTGAAAATAGGAAAGAAAAACCTGAATCTTGGGCAGATTGGATTTTAGATAACTTTTCAGCATTTCTGTAAATTACTTTTAGTAGCTGCTGACTGGCATTCCACTTGAAGATGTCTCAGTGAATTGCACAGTGAGTACAAAAAGCTTCTTTGGGTCTATGAATTGTACTGGAGAAGCCTGACCTTCACTGGTACTAATCATCACAGTGCCTGAGTCCCTCTGCAGACCTACAACAATGAAACAGGAATCTGATTCAATGAAATAGCATGGTATTGCCTCTAAGTGTTATGTCCCTCAGATGACCTCTCCATCATTACCCTGATTGTGTTTAAAGCTTGGTTTGGCAGTTACCAAAAATCTAACTCCAGAAAGAGCATTCTACCACGTGGCATTTCTGTCACCCATGAAATAATTACAATTCTTACTCTGGAGGGAACTTTACAGGTCTTGCAGCTACAGCTTTCTAGATTTGTGCCTCCGCTCTTTTCTGACAGTATAATTATTATAAATTATATTGTATAAAATTATATTGTATAAATCATATAAAAATATACATTATTATTATTGTTGTTGTTTTCTTGTTGTTGCTGTTGTTGTTGTTGCTGTTATATATATGATAATACCTATACACATGGAGAAACCATTCTGGCATATTACTGCTATTTTGAGGAAACCCTGGGATAATTGGAAGTGTTGATTCCTGATCAGCAGAAATGCTATGTCTTGTCCAGGATGGGTTTGCTGGGCACTAGAGATCACATTTGCTTTAATTTTCCTCCTGGACTCGGTTTAAAGATCACATTTGGATGGTCATCCATGCCTTAGACCTTATGAATCCTGCAGATTATCTGTTTCTTCAAACATTAACACTTTAATCAACCTTGTCCCTGCAGGCACAAGGGAGTATAGCTATTCAGAGTGGTAAATTTTCTAAGCACTTTTAACTTGGCAGTCTCACTAGAAGGATGTTAACTACGGTATTTTTTCCCTCTGTCCTTGGTCCTAAAACCAGAGAACTTGTTGCCTCCCAGGAATAGCAACAGGTTAATTGTCCAGGGTTTTTAGTAGGGATGAATATCAGTGTTTCTGGAATTACTTAGTTAAAAATATAGTACAGTAATTTATAATTGGTTATGTGCCAAGAGTTTAGGACAGGAAAAATATGTAAATCATAAGCAATTAATTATCATTTTTAATAATACAGCAACAAATTTGCTTCCAGTGTATTAGAGCAATTTACATAAATTGTTATTAAATTTATTTATTTTTAATATCTATCAAAACTCCATACATACATAATACACAAATGAACAGCTAAAAAGAATATTAGTATTGGATATGTGTAAAATTTTATGGGTTATTTAGCTTCCAACAAGATTATCTGGGTAAAACACATAGGAAGGAACATAAGTTTCATGGGTGATAATAGTCCACCTTAGCCGGGTAGTGAGGCATAAGGTTGGAAGCTAGTTCCAGCATGCAAGAATATGATTATTGCAAAACCTTGAGTAGGATTACTCCCTGTAGAAGAGAACACTGTTGACTTCATAAGTGTGAAAAAAAATCATTTGGAGAATAACACTGAATATTCCTATGTGACTTGGAATTTTAAGGATTGAATAAATTTTACATTAAGACACTGTACTTCTCTTTCTTAGAAAGCCATTTCCTAGTAAAAATAAAATAGTCAGAAAGCTATGCTTCCAGTGCTATGTTTGGGATTAAATTAATACTTCACAAAGTCAATTATTGCTTAGTTATGAATTGTTTATAACAGGAGTATATGATGTCTAGATAAAAGCATTTATAAAAAAACAATCGTCATTCTCTCCAAGAAGGCATATTGACTCCTTTAGCATGGATAGAATATACTGATAATGAGGTTTTATGGGGTTTTTAAACTACCAGGAGTTCTTGCTTCAAAAGGATTATTGAATGGCAGCCTGATGAAAGAGGAAATTAAATTTATAGAGTGCGAGTGTGAAGTCATCAAATGAAACTACTTTACTACTGCTGTCTCTTTTGCAGCTGACATCACTGTCATTGTCCCTGCATCTTGCAAGTATAGCATGCATCAAGTCTGCAACAGAGCAAAATAGCATTCATTGGTGTGTCACGGGGACAAGAATCTCCCTGTGTGAACAATCACACTTCATGGACCATCTGAAATAAAAACATGTGAACTTCTTAAATAGCTGGCTCAAAAAAATGCTACTAAATAATCATGGTTGAGAGTACAAGCTAGAGAAAGAAAGACACAGGGTTACAAAAATTAAGTTTTTGCCTTCTGTCTTGTACCACATACCTTATCAAGTTTTGGTCGCATGTTTAAAAGGCATATTCTGGGCAGCAGCTAAAAACAGCTTTCCACACAAGGTTGAATGATGAAGTTTATGAAGGTCGGTCTGTTAAACTTCCTGTGGCCCAATTACTTAGATAACAGATGTCTGGGTAGATCATTAGCCATATTTATATTCTTCTCCCTTTATATGAAAATAAATACAGAGGCCAGAACAGAATTGGACAGTGGACTGCCTCTGCTGTCTAATGCCATAATCGATGACCAGTAAGGCTGAGATTGTTCTGTCACTCCATCAACTCAAAACACAGATTTTAGGATAAGAGTTACACAGTTCAAGAATTGCCATTGGCAACCTGAGTTTCATAGACCCTGACCAGGCAATGATGAGGATAACCTCAGTGAGTTAGAACGAAGGCCAGAATTTGGACTTGAGTGCCTTAGGACTGAAGCTGCCTTAATGCTGTCAGCCTCTTTTGATCTCAGAACTGCTTATGTGAAGGAGTCCTAAAGCACATATACTGGAGGGCAAGGTAACAGCAGGAACATCATTTTTTATGAGATGGAACACAAATTCCATAGCACCTCTACTCTTAAATGGGGTCAAGATTTGGTCTGAAGGAGGACTTCAACTGGATGCATTTCAAAGAGATTAATGATATGCTTTTTTCTATAAGAACTTATACAATACCATAAAGAATAATAAATAATGTAAATAATCTCATTTCATGATCCAAGACAATCACTGTCTAAGGAGAGGACTCCTTCGTGGATATTGCCTTATTATAAACGAGCTGCACTTTCCCGAATACACTTGTTCTTCATTATCAGCAGCTGGCAATAGTTTTGATGGACTGCTGTTCAGTTTTGCTATTTCAATTCCTACATAAGTCACTGAGACCATCTAAGTTCCAAAACGAAAGAGAAGAAAATGTTCCTAGGTAAAAAGCTGCTTCTGCATCACCACTGAGTTCCTGTGTCACATCTATATGTTTCTTTCCTTGACATTTGATAACTGAGTTGTCAGACATTTTTTAAGGCATCTTTTTGTAGTTTACTTATAGATGTCCAAAAGTAATCCTTCCACAAAAGAGGGGAAGCTGATTAAAATATACTTTAAAACCTTATCACTAAAAGCAGTGGGGTAGATTGAGAACTGGCTGGGTGGCAGAGCTCAGAGGGTTGTGCTCAACAGTGCCGTCTAGCTGGAGGCCTGTGGCTAGCGGTGTCCCCCAGGGGTCAGTACTGGGTCCAGTGATATTCAGCTTATTCATCAATGACCTGGATGAAGGGACAGAGTGCACCCTCAGCAAGTTTGTGGACAATACAAAGCTTGGTGGAGTGGCTGACGCGCCAGAGGTCTGTGCGACCATTCAGAGGGACCTGGACAGGCTGGAGAGTCGGGCAGAGAGGAACCTCATGAGGTTCAACAAGGGCAAGTGCAGGGCCCTGCACCTGGGGAGGAACAACCCCAGGCACCAGTACAGGTTGGGGGCTGACCTGCTGGAGAGCAGCTCTGCGGAGAGGGACCTGGGGGTCATGGTGGACAAAGGTTAACCGTGAGCCAGCAGTGTGCCCTTGTGGACAAGAAGGCCAATGGGATCTCAGCCTGCGTCAGGTGGAGTGTGGACAGCAGGTCAAGGGAAGTGATCCTCCCCCTCTACTCAGCTCTGGCGATGCCACACCTGGAATATTGTGTGGAGTTCTGGGCTGCCCAGTACAAGAGGAACGCAGAACTTCTAGAGAGGGTCCAATGTAGAGCCACAAATATGATCGAGGGATCAGAGCATCTGTCTTATGAGGAAAGACTAAGTGAGTAGGGCCTGTTTAGCCTAGAGAAGAGGAGATGAGAGGGGATCTTATCAACCTCTACAAATACCTGAGGGGACAATGTAAAGAGGATGGGGCCAAACTCTTCTCAGTGGTGGCCAGTGATCGGACAAGGGGTAATGGGTATAAATCAAACCACTGGAGGTTTCATTGTCATATGAGGAAGAAGTTCTATACCATTTGGGTGACTGGAAAAGGCTGCCCAGAGAGCTTGCTTTTTTTTCAAGTCACTTTTTACATACAATTTATGCATAAGCTTTTGCTCATTTATCCCCTTCAGGGATCCAGCAACCAGACTCAGAAGACAGTAAAATACGTATGGAAAGAGGTTAGAACTGGAACAAGAAACAATTTCCAAGAGATGCTGGTAAAAAAAAAAAAAAAACAGCCTTGCTGATCGATCTTTTCCCATAGCAACTGTACTTTAATATCTGTCAAAAGAACCATTTCTAATCCTTCTAGCTCATACCTGTGAATTTCATCAACTGTAGTGTTTGAATCAAAACAAACAAACAAATTAACTAAAAAACCTTCACAACATGTAGTAAGTGAATTAATTCCAAGTGTAATACATCAACATAAGGACTTTTGATCATCATGACAATACTCCAGTCAAAACCAAGACCAAAGAGAAAAAGACCTCAAAAAGACCTCACAAAAAAACAAAAACAAAACAAAAAAAAAAAACCCTGATAAGTAGTAATTATAATTGTAGTCTAGTTCATTACCAGCAAGGTTCCAAGGTAACATATCCATTCTTGTACCTGAAATGAATGTCAGACTAGCTAATTTGTTACTTTGCGTTATACCCTTCTCTGGATAATGAGACAACATTTGCAAATCTGACTGTTTTCCAGTTTTTCAAGATAAGTTAAAAATTGGCAATGAATCACTGGTTCCTTTGAGACTCCTAAGCATAGATTACTTAGCTAGTTCATTTGAAACATTCTCTAATGGGAATAAATGTTGCCTTATCAGTGCTTTATTTCAGATAGAAAATGTTTCCATCAACATTTGAATGGTTTGGCCCTAAACCAGCCATTATCTCAGCTTCCCTCACTCTGAATGAACTTACAACCTTTCTGAGAAAGATACACCACAGTGTACAACTCTCATTTTTCCTAATAGATAATTCTGCAGAAATAGCTCAGATGAAATAAAGCATCCACCAAGTTCTGCATGTGCTTTCCTTCTTAAACATAGCTCACTTCTTCTGCTTTGTCTTCAATAGAACTTTCCACCTGCACTTCATCAGAGGTCAGAATCCCTATTCTAAAAGAAAAAGTTACATTAATTCTTGTTTCTCCAGTTTTGTCTCAGATGATGCAGAAATATACAATGAAAAATAATATTCTATGTTCTCTGTTGTAATGCTGAAGACTTGTTATAAACTGTGATTTGATTAGACAAATAAATGACTTTGTTTATATGTTCAGGATAGTCTACTTCAGAATGAAAGGGTGGGGAAACGGAGTAGGAGAGAAGCTACTTTATTCTTTGGAAGTGTTGTCCAGGGAGTTAAAACTGGAAGTAATATCTAATATTTTAGAGCTGTACTTTGGCAGGAAGACATCTTTAGTGTGTGATATTTCAAAATCTGGAAAACATTTATTGGTGATATTAAATATTTTAGAGACTCCCTGTGTTGACAGTGTTTTGTTGATACTTTTCTATGTGGTTGGACATTCTTGTTGGCATCTGTAAATTCCAGAAGTATTTCTGCTGTCAACAGCAGAATTGCAATAGTAATGCCTCGAGGCTGCCTTTTTTTTTTTTTTTTTTTCTAAAATAGACTCAAAAGCAGCAGACCACTTTCAGGCAACCAGACTGATTTTTTTCCAGAAGATGCCCAGTTTCCTAAATGGTGTTTTATAATCTTTACAAATATTTCTGGTTACTCTTCCAGAAGTGTGATACAGATTTGAACTTGAATCAAGCCAGCTCCTCTGGCTATAATCAATGATTCTCCAAGAATTATCCAACTAAAAAGGAATTTATAAATCAAAGCTAAGAATTCTGGTGACTAAGTCTGGGAACTTGGAGGAGAAATGTGATCATATGGGGTAAGAAGTGTGAGACTGAATAACAAGAAAAAAAAGAGTAATGGCATAAGAGCGCTATGTGTTTGGGAAGTGAAAGATGAGAAGATGAGATTGGTTAGCAAAAGGACTGGTGTCAGCTGACCTGCCAAACTCTGAAATCAGCAGAGACTCAATTAGCTGAACAAGGAAGTGGGGCAGGAAAGAGTAGGATGAGAAAATGTAATGTAAGACAAGCTGGAATGGGGAAACCTTGGGAGGCTTTACAAAAACAATGGATTAAGGAGAAAGGACTATGAAGACCAGAACAAGGACAAAAGAAACTGAGTTGGAAGAAAAATTTCAGTCAACAGATATTAAAAAAAAAAAAGTAGTTACAGTGTTGTTTAAAATCACAAAGTTTGGGTTTGTTTGCATCTTCATTGTTTCTAGTTTCATGCGAAAAAGGTATACAATTACTTTCAAAATAAATATATGAAAAAGATATTAGAGTTGTGAGCTCAAGCATCCAGATTAATCTTTATGATGATTGTTACCTATGAAAGCTACCTTGAGTTTCCATTCCCTGCTCCCCCAAAAGGAAAGATTGTTATGCAGCCTTTTACTTGACAGTACTGTTCTGCTTTTTTCACAGACAATAACTTAGCCAGCGGTTTAGGATATTGTGCACATGGATTGATCGAAACCTTAAGAACCTTAAGATACATAAAATTACTTATCTAATTAAAATTTTGTTTTTCCAGGCCTAGAAAAATTGACAGAAATATAAAATAATATACTTAGTGCTTCTATATTATCAAATCTAAACACATTTTCTTAATTATTTACACCTAGATTAAAAGATTAAATTAAGATAAAGTAAAATGAAGTTATTAGAGAATTGTAAATGTAGCTAGACTCCTGAAGACTCCGAATGAGACTCTAAATGATACTAATGTCTACTAAAATTTTTCACATTTCCTACTTAAAGAGATTTTTTTCTATTCCCAATATAGTTATTTTACATAAGAACATTTTAAACTATTTTGAAAGCATGAATGTTTTAAGGCTCTTTATGTCTCCATACAGATTTACTGTGATTTTGCTGATGCATTAAATACATTTAAGTAACTTTATTATGATAAAAAGTAAAGAGCTTGACTCAAGTCAAAGCTAGTTCAAAACATCCTCATATGATTAAAAGAGAAAAAAATTAAGGTAGTTGAAACAATTACTTCACCTCTCTGCAATGGAATGAAATAATACATCACTGTTCTGAAGTTAGTATTCTGAAGGTCTAATAATATATCAGATGCACTAAGTGTAATTTTAATATTAATTTCTATGACTCAGTTCTTTTCCAAAAAGGTCAATTTTAAGTTAATTTCAAAACTAGCTAAAAAGTCTAGTTATGGGCCTGGGTGGTTTACCTAATTCAGCTTTAAAGGTCTGCATTTAAATATGATGTGGCTCATACGTAAAATAGTCTTTAGTTTTATTCTGTGTCTTTGGGAAGATCTGCCTATGCACAAAGTTAGACAGAAAAAATAAAAACATTAAATGGTACGTATAGAAGTGGAACTCAGTGAAGAAATAATAAGTATATCCACATGATACCTTGTCTCAGATATGTAGAAAGAAATACTTAATGCAAGAAGTGAGGTTTAATTAGCTGTAACTTTTAGCAATTTAAGTCCTCTGGGAATTGCCCTAATGTAACTCAGACCATGAGGGTAATCATTACTTATACTTCCACATACTGGACAGCTGCTGCCAGTATTTACCACTTCACAGTTGGTCCAGCCAATTTCTAGGACCTCACATATAAGAAAGGCTACTGAAAGCCTTAACCCTGTTTTCCTCTTCTTTAGAAATGGCCTTTCTTTTCTCTATTCAAACTGCCAAGACATGACAATGTATGCAGCGCCCTAACCCACTCCACTAAGCTGTGGCTGTGAAGATGGTAAAAATACTTACTACATGCATTCTGGCAGCATCAGAAATACTCTATTCCACTTAGAAAAAAAAAAAAAAAAAAAGAGTAATAGTAATAGTAATGGTAATTAGTAATTTGTAATTAGTATAGCAATTAATAGTAATAGCAATAATAATTCTCCAGTAGCCACAGCAGAAAGAAAGGGCTCAGTCTGATAGGGAGTCATTATGCAGCCTTTTTCCTTATGTTCAGGGGATGAAAAAATAATCACTAAAGACCAGGAAATAAATATGTGATATTTGAACACTTAATCCTTGTCAGTTTTGCTAAATGCTCTATTCTTATTCCTTGAGTAGGCAGAATCATGGCTGTCCAGTGCTTAAATAAGCCTATATATTGATATGCATGTGATGGCCATATTATTCATAAGGTCTCTTTCTATCTCTGACTCTGATGGTACAACAGCTTCTATGCAACATCCATGAAAAAAACACATAAGAGAAGTTCTGTTAAGTTTCAAAGAATAAAAAAAAAAAAAAAAAAAAAACACCAAATCAAAACTGTCTTGTTTTCTAGTTCTCGTTAAAACGTATTAACCAATAGAATACATTACATAAAGATTGACAAATTGTTCTAATAAATTTATCAGCCAAATTCTGAGATGGAAGTTAGCAATTGTTACATGCAACCTGAGTTTAGAAACTCAGCTGCAGGAGTGTTCCGAAAAATACAATTCCTTAAACTCTAGTGTTTTAAAACTACAGTGAATCCTCTAAAATGGAATAAAGCAAAATAGATTCTGAAAAGTCTAAAAATTATACAAAAATGGATTTACAAACTTCTCTGTTAGGGGAGAACATAAGTACTGCAGCGGATTTACCTGCTACCTTCCAGAAAGTGGGATCGGACTGTAAGTATCTATCGAGAGCACAGTGTGTTATTTCAAAGCCTTCAGTGGGTAAATCTCATAGTATTTTTCTTTCTCTTTATCGCTGTGGAGAATGGGTCTTTTTCTCCCTCCCAGGAGGTATTTTTCTCTCCTTTTCTATTAAAACAACTAAAACTTGAAGAATCTGTGAACGAGGAAAAAGAAATAGAAGCTAAGAAAAGTAAAAAGTTTGAAGGCGACTGAAAATTGACAAATAAGTGTCAGAGCAGAGAACGATGGCAGTTTGCCAACCAGCTGCGAAAACTAATTCAGCTTTAGATAAAGAGATTTTAAAGGGGAAAAGGACAAGCAAACTTCAGAAAAAGGAAGAATAAAGGAGCAAAGAATAAATCCTTAGAGCTGTGTTAAAGAAGAAACATAGGCAGTGCTTTGTTGTTTTAACTGCAGAACTGCAAGAGGGGCTTTTCACTGAGACTTTGAATAGCACCAAAGAAATTGCCAGAATAAAGTGGAAGCACTAAAGGTTTCCTTAATGCAGTAGCTTATAGACCAGCCCTCAAAAAGGGATTTAAAGATTAGCTTTTCTAGATAAATAGAAAGTATTAATGGTAATAAGTATTTTTTCACCAATCTACATATGGACACAAAAATCCCAGTATACAAATTCATAGCAAGAAGTGGCTGAGATTGTTAGAGAAACATCTGATAAATTTAATGAAATCATCAAAAATTTCAGTGGAAGAAACGTTTTCCTAAAAAAATAAAATTTTTTCTGTGAGCCGGGATGTAATCCTCAAGAATATAATCTTTTTTATTTTTTTTCCCCTAGGTACATTATAGGTACATCGTGTTTGTTATTTCATGGTTAGAGAGCATGTAAAAGAATGAAGTGATGAGTGCTGTCTGGTCACAACAGCAGACCAAAATAGCAAGCTGGTATATAAAATAACATGAAGGAAGACGGTCACAGGTTTCTCCTCTCATCTGTCACTAGGCCTTTTCATCAGGCTGTGAATAGTAAGTCGGCATGACGTAATGCTGCTGGTTATTATGCAGAGATCTAATGACTGCATCTATTCCGACCAATTACAGCATTCTCACAAGTGCCCTTAAGACAAAATCTCCTGACAATTCAGGCTATACAGAGCTTAGTGGTACGCTCTGGGTGCCCTGAAAATACCACCGCTGAACAGACAGAAGGATTCCCCGTGAGTGCCAGACTCAGAGAGTGCCCTCACACGTGCCCTCTCTGTGAACCACATCCTTTCACCTCCATTATGCATGCTTTCACTCTGCTGCATGAAATTCCCAGAGCAGCATAGCATGACAGTCCAGCTTTCACATCGTACCTCAAAGCACCACCCTGAATCCGAGATAGATTTACAGCACAGGCAGGATGCACAGCTCTCTCACATTACAGCGTGAGCCTTAGGTATGTGAAAAATCTGACATTAAGAAGACAAAAACAATTGTGGCTTGCATCAGACAAAAAGCTTTGAAAAGTATAACTACCATAAAACTCAGGGAGAGTTCACTTAATATATTATAACATTTCTTACATATTCTTTCAGAGATGAAATTATGAATAGGAAGTATCACCCTCAAATTGCATTTTGCAATTTATGGCAAAAACTAGGAATGATATTTTATTTTACTATGGAGTTGCAACTCAGAATTTCAAGAGATCATTCAAATAGAAAAAAATACTTCAGCACATAAGTTCTATTTTCATTATGAGCTGTAATATTGTTATCAGCACAGGTTAGTAAACAGTGAAATAAGGAAACAACATGGAGACCCTCTGTTTGCACTTAGTCACAAACAGACTATAGAATACAGCATCATTAGTTGACATTTCAATTGTGAAAGTTTCTCATTTCCTGAATGCTTAGGCAAATGAGGGATTTAATATATATATGTGTGTACATACATATACACATATATATTATGGCTACATCTTCCAGCAGCCAGCTGTTTCAGATTGACAATAAAATTCCTAATGGTGGTTGGTTGTTCTTCTTTTGTGAAGTTTCTTTGGCAGTTTTTATCAGCTTAATAATTGTTCTGCTTTGTTCAATACCAGTGCTGATCCCTATACTTTCAGTAAGGTATAACAAACAAGGATGTTGTCTTTCTGTTTTCCATGCCCTGTAAAACCCCTAACTTTGTCACCATCTTTGTTTTTTACTGTCTTGCCCCATTATTTTATCACCATCTGTCTGTTTCTGTTAATGATTAATATCAGATACATTTAAATCATTTTTATGGATTGGAGGTGTTTTAATTCACTGCTTGCTTTTATATAACTATTTCTTAATTTGGATACGTATTTCTTATGGTATGTATGCTCTCTGAATATATCCCAATTGCATGAGTGAGCAATACCTAATGATATTTTTTTTTTTTCTTATGATACTTGTGCGAGAACAAACTGTAAGGGAAAGAAATTTATTTAAAAGGATATCACTTTTAATTCATATCTTCCTTACAACATGGAGTTTTCTTTCAAAGTTTGTTTTTTTTTGGGGGGGAGGGGGGTATACTTTGACATATGAAAAAATTAGAAAACAAACAATTTGAGACAACATCTGGGCTGGAAAACTGATCTCGGTGGTTTCAAATGACATTCTGTCCTTCACTATCAATGGGTCCATCAGAATGTCTTCCAAACTGCTATTTGTCATCTGTGATGGGAAATGCCAATTCCTTGGGGTAAAGACAATATGTATATATTATTGAGGGCACCGATAGTCCTTGATAACAGATTTTTAATTTTTTTATTGTTTCTTACAATCATATTCTCTAGTTTTTAAATGCTATTTCTTACTTGAAATTTATATGGTAAAGATTTTGCTAACTAAGTGAGAATTTGTGGGTCATGAAAAAATAACTGGCAGGAGTCCATTATGGTTTTCTGTTCTGCCTTTAATGGTAGTTGCTGATAGGGACCAAGAAATTCTGTCATTCCTATTATAATAAAGATTTCTGATGTATGCTTAGTCAGAAAAATACCTTCCGTGATATTAACGAAGTTAATGATATGAACTCAAGAACTGTTTGCGGACTTGAGACATTAGTCTGGCAATGGTTGAACTGACAGTTCTTGAACCATGGGAAGACGGACTACTGAAGACATGCACACCCTTGTATGGGTCAAATTCAAATTGCGTTGCATGGGTTCCAGGATACCAGCGGTGTTACCTGCAAACCTATTATCTCCCAAATGCATAAAAACATATGTATGGAATATACGTCAGAGATTATAAATTCATTTTTAATATGGATCTCCATGTTACTTCATGATTCATTACTGTACTGCTTCTGGAGCGTTGGTTGAAAAAGAGCACATAATATTGCTATACTAGTGAACTCTTACTGCTGATAAAATCAGGCAATGTTAAGAGAGAGAGGGTTTTCTGGTTTTATTTGTAAGACCATAAAACTGAAATGTTAATTTTGCCTTTAACAATATCTAATTAGTAGCAGTTCCTATACAAAAATTTTCTTTGTTTTTATTGGCTTGAGTTAAGCTGCCTTTTTTATAAAGTGTTCTATGAAATGGCTCTTTTTTATCATTTCTTTTAAACTTCATTATCTTTTTGATGACACTAATTTTCATGTCTACTTTTAACCTCAATTTAGCTAACTTTTTCACTTTGATTTTTCTCTACAGCAGCGCTTGCTTGTATTCATTTATTTTGATAACTTTCAAAGGAAACTTAATTTTTCACAGGGAAAACCTAGTTGGTCTACCTTGATTTCAGTAAGACTTTTGACACCGTTTCCCACAACATTCTCCTCAAGAAACTGGCTGCTCATGGCTTGGACTGGCATACGCTTTGTTGGGTTAAAAACTGGCTGGATAGCCGAGCCCAAAGAGTTGTGGTGAATGGAGTCAAATCCAGTTGGAGGCCGGTCACTAGTGGCGTCCCCCAGGGCTCAGTACTGGGGTCGGTCCTCTTTAATATCTTTATCGATGATCTGGATGAGGGGATTGAGTGCACCCTCAGTAAGTTTGCAGATGACACCAAGTTAGGTGCGTGTGTCGATCTGCCTGAGGGAAAGAAGGCTCTGCAGGAGGATCTGGGTAGGCTGGAGCGATGGGCTGAGGTCAACTGTATGAAGTTCAACAAGGCCAAGTGCTGGGTCCTGCACCTGGGGCGCAACAACCCCAGGCAGAGCTACAGGCTGGGAGATGAGTGGCTGGAAAGCTGCCTGGCAGAGAAGGACCTGGGAGTACTGGTTGATAGTCGGCTGAATATGAGCCAGCAGTGTGCCCAGGTGGCCAAGAAGGCCAAGAGCATCCTGGCTTGTGTAAGAAGCAGTGTGGCCAGCAGGACTAGGGAAGTGATTGTCCCCTTTTCCGGCTCTGGTGAGGCCGCACCTCGAGTACTGTGTTCAGTTTTGGGCCCCTCACTACAAGAAGGACATCGAGGTGCTCAAGAGAGTCCAGAGAAGGGTGACGAAGCTGGTGAGGGGTCTGGAGAACAAGTCTTATGAGGAGCGGCTGAGGGAGCTGGGATTGTTCAGCCTGGAAAAGAGGAGGCTCAGGGGCGACCTTATCACTCTCTATAGGTACATTAAAGGAGGCTGTAGCGAGGTGGGGGTTGGTCTATTCTCCCACCTGCCTGGTGACAGGACGAGGGGGAATGGGCTAAAGTTGCGCCAGGGGAGGTTTAGGTTGGATATTAGGAAGAACGTCTTTACCGAAAGGGTTGTTAGGCATTGGAATAGGCTGCCCAGGGAAGTGGTTGAGTCACCATCCCTGGAGGTCTTTAAGAGATGTTTAGATGTAGAGCTTAGTGATATGGTTTAGTGTAGGACTTGTTAGTGTTAGGTCAGAGGTTGGACTAGGTGATCTTGGAAGCCTCTTCCAACTTAGACGATTCTATGATTCTGTGATTCTGTGTTTGCTCTTTTAAACGCTGGCCCTCTCCAGCACCCACTAAAAATGTCCCTCTGGGATGCAGCTAAAAGTTTTGGAAGTGCACTTATTAGCAAGAAACTGAAATAGAAATAGCCTGCAGCCATATCAACCATATATGTTTTCATAATCTTTGCAGTCTACAGTAGACAGTGGTCCTCTCTACACCTCAAAGACAGATCTCAGGCATTGTAAAGACTGGCTTTACTCTTGGAAGTACATTTTTTCCTCTTGCTGAAAAATACAGATGGGAGTTCAAGTAGTGTGTAAGATGAGCATCTTGATGAGACTCATGTATAAGATTTTTACCTCCCTGTAAATCAGTTTGGTAAGCTTTTGCAATACTTTACAGTAGTCTTTTTCTGAGTTTATATTCATGACCTGATGTCTCTCAAAATTGAAGGAGAGCATTATTGTGTCCTTTTTTGGATACTTGATGCCTAGCATTAGGGCTTAAAGTTTCTGTATGATAGAGAAACTTTCAAATAATCTCCCCTCAGAATATCTTTCCCCTAGCATATTTAAGCTTTGAAAACTTTGAAAAGAAACAGAGGGTGAGGGCCTTAGAGCTATCATGTTATAGACCAAACAAAAGGTACCAGAGGCACATGAATTATGCAAGTTCATCAGAAGTGCAGAACTGGAAAATGCCTCCTATGAAAAAGCTGTTAAAAATTTACTTACTGTGAGCATAGTAAGACTGCATTTACTGGCTTTCCGTAATAGTATTACAGATGAGAAACAAGGCTATTATATTTTTGAACAAATAATATTCATCTTTCTTTTTTACATGGCTGTTTTTAAACTAACGGAAAACCCAATTCCTCTTCAGTTAGTTTAAGGGACTAAATCAAGTGTAAATATCACCAATAAAATCACTACTTGCATTAAGTCTAATCCATTCCAGTGTAGCACTGCAGTACTTAAACTTTTTTTTTTTTTTTTTCCCTAGCTTCTATCATTATTTGCAAATCACAAAGTGAGGAGAGCTGCAGATAAAACAGCTGTAAGAACAAAGAATTTATTTTTGTTTATAGCTATGAACAGCTGTTTTTGGTAACATAGCTTACCTGCTCCTGAGGCTTCAGCTATTAAACATTCCTTTACTTTTCACCTCAGTCTTTCTTGCTGCTTTTTTCTTTTCTTTTATGCTTCATAGATGGTAGAGCTCTGCCAGTGTTCTGCCAATGCAGCAGTGTGCAATGTCCTAGCATAAAAATATGTAATAAAAATACTGCATGTCCAAGTTAAAGTTATTGATTTCTTTCATACACTTAATGCAGTTTAATATCATTTGTCTCCCAAGATTTTGCTTTACTGCCTAAGCTAGTTATCAGGCTTCACAGTGATTTTCAGACTTCTTTGGCCATTGATAGGACAGTTTTGTAAAGCTATCTGAATTTCCTAAGTGAAAGGTCAGATTTGTCAACTAAGTAAAATACTTCTAATAAAATTAATTATGTCACAGAATTATAATGGTTTGTAACTCTATTAGTGTAGAGCTGAACATTCTGAAAATGTTCATAAAATCCACATTGTTATTGCAAATTGATAGAAGCACCCTCTCTCTCTCTCTCACTTTTTTTTTTTCCCCTACTGTACTTTCATTCAGCAATACCCACAAATTGTCCATTGTGCCCATTATTCTGTTATAGAATGTAGGAACCTAAAGCCTGCCTACATTATGCTTTAACATCTCATGATTGCTTATGATCTCTGTTTTATCCCTATTGCTTCTGTGAGTAGCTGTAGAGGCAAAATAATAGCAAACTAATTCACATCCATCTTATTTATTGTACTATCAATCGATGCATATTTTTCCCATCATTTAAGTAAATTAACAATTCCAACATGAACTGTTTTGTAGTTGTTGTTTCTTTTCTTAACGATGGATTTTAACTGGTAGCAATAAATTAGTAGAGAGTTTTGTGCAGGTGTTAAAGGTGTCCCGGGGGCTGACTGCTCACTGGGTGCTGGCAATGGTGGGGGCTTCCCATGGGGGAGGCATGGCAGGGCCTAGCAGCCAGCACCTGTCCCACCAGGAGCAGGGCAGCAGGAGGCACAGGGGCAGCCCCAGCCCCAGGCACCAGCCATCTTTCTGGGAACAGGGCCAGGCCGAGACCAGGCCGGAACGTGGGCACACGGGTGGGCTTGGATCAGTGGGACCCATAGCCAGGCAGGGCAGGGCTGTGGGGAGCTGGAGCCCAGCCCTGCTGCAGCCTCCCTGGGCTGATGTGGGGGCCTGGGCCTGGGCAGGGGGGGGGGGGAGCCCCGGGTGTGCTGGGCAGGGACAGAAAGGCCTGTGAGTGCCCTCAGGGCCTAGGCAGTAGGAGAGCTGTGCTCGTTTTTCTTTGTTCCTTTAGGAAAGATGGCATCAACAGTAACTGCGTAAATGCTGTCAATTGGAAATATAACCTAAGCCCGTAAGATTTACAAGTGAATTTATATCTAGTGTATGAACTAGTATTCATTGCTTCTGTTCTGGATTCATATTTTAAAAAATATGATATTACCTCCACAAATTTTTTTAAGGAGAATATGAAATATAAAATCCTTTGCAATCAATAATCTTTAGGCCCGGTCACGAAGGAATCAACATATAACTTACATTACAAGTACTACAAACAGCAAGAAGTATCTTTGGGCAATGAGATTTGTCTATGGAGAGTACAGGCAAAAAGGAGACATATCTCAGCTTTAGGCTAGGCTCCTTTTATGCACACTACTACTGTCTCTCTGCTTTTCCCCTGTTCTTGCACAAACACACATTCATCGTACCTGTCAAAAATCCTTGCTGCTATAGGGTCTTGTGTACAGCTGTGCTGCAACTTCTTGCCCCCATATGACTCAGGAAGCAATATGGTCACTGGAGAGAGATACCAAGTAATAGTAGTATGATATTGGCATCCAGGTATCTTCCAGTGTAACACTTAAGCCAGGTCTGAATGATAAGTTTTCCCAAAACATTCATCATTTGAGACCCGACGTTAAAAAATAATACCTGCCTTTCAGTGTTCGCCAGACTTCAGCATAAGAGAGTACAGTAAAATCAGTAAAATGAATGGAAAAAAAAAAAAAAGAAAAGAAAAAAAAAAGTTGTACTTAGATTTCTTAATAGGTGAATATTTAGAGCAGTAGGGTTATGTTTTGAATGGGCTGAGGAAAGGTATGGAAGGAAAGGAAGAATGACCCAGGAATTTCAGTTAGTTTTGTGGGCTGACTTGAACACCCATCTTTTCATTACAATTTGCTGCTGCTAAGTGCAATTGCTGTTCTAGTATGTTACTGGAAAGTGATTCCTAGTCAATGAGCACTTTTGGATTATATGTGTGTACACTGCAGCTTGGGACTTCTTTGAAGAAGGGGAGAGGTTTTTTACAGATCTGGATGCCAAAAAAAAGCTGGTGGATGTCTGAATGTAGAGAACATGAGGTTCCCCTCACCCATCCAATATGAAAATTAATTTCCTCAGCATCCACTGGCACCATCACCAGGAGAAGAAAAACACAATGTAATACTAGTTCTTCAGAAGAAACTCTGCAAGTGTCAAATCTGCAAATAGAACCATTTTAGTGGTATATTGAGAAGAAATTTGTACATCTTTGGCTGTCCGACTTAGTTCCTCTAAGAGACGAACTGTTTTTTTATGCCACTGTATCAAGGGCTTTTCTGCTCCACCTCTTCAGTTCCACTCTATCTTTCTCCTTCTTTACTGCAGCTGGAAATAGAGGATCAATGTAAAAATCCTCATGATTTATATTTGATTTTGCATTATTTGAAATTTAGAATAAAATTTCAATAAATTTTTAAGCTAACTCTCATGTACGGAAAGGTTTCCTTCATTTCAAAAATGTTTTAATGGCAAAACCCTGCATGTCTGTGGCTTTGTCTTACTGTGTAGTTCTGCAATATCTTCTCAATGAGCAGACAGGATGAATTACCTAGCAGTCATTGTTAAAATACAAACCTTCAAGGTGCAGGGCCTTGACACAGTGCACATTGTGTTCAGATGCTGTTTTATGTTTTGTATTCTTTTGGAGTGTTACCTCTTGCAGCACTGAGACAGTGCTTGGAGGTTTTTGTTTTTGTTTTTGTTTTTAAAGTTCTTGGAAGTGCAGGAAAACATTACATACAGTATTTTTTTTGCTTTTTGGTTTACTTTAGATGAATATAACAAACAGTAAGCAAAAATGATGCTTACAGAGACAGAAGCAAATTCAGAGTTAAGAGGTTAGATGCTTTTATTACAATAACACTACATTTGGATCTGTTAAATAATCCAAATGTCTTTGCAATGAATATCACATATTACAGTCTTTAAGTGTGTTCTGTTCTTCAAGGTTTTCAGTACATAAGAATACTAGGGAGATGATAAAGAAGGCCTGACCCTGAACTGAATGTATAGTTTATTTATTTAAATGTTTTATACTTAATATAAAAAGTAAGATACTTGCAACATCTCAGTATACAGTTAAATTTTGGGTTTGTGCATTTGGACAATATTGATGGAGCTGGTTTCAACAGTGTGAGGCAGAGGAACAAACAGAGAAAGTAAGGAAGTGACAGTAATGAGCCCAGGGGCTGAAGCAGAAGAGAGGCACTAGAAGCTAATGACAGCAAGGTATGATTGCAGAAGGGGGAAAAATACTGCTATGCTACACATTTTATAAGTGTTTTAAAATTTTCATACAGCAAAACATATGCATATTTACAGGCATGTGCATTTTTTAGGGATGCGCATACAAAAACATACAAAAGAGATATGTTGCTGTATAAACATTAACTTTGCATTTGTTTAGTGTCTAGAATATTAAATGAAACTCCAGCAATGTATTCATGCAAGGTTTTTCTACTTAATTCCCAGGAAAGTGTTTGTGGATATTTTTGAGAGGAAAACAAAGTAGAATAGATATTCTGAGTTACTCAGTTTGCCAAGCTGTTCAATTTCATTTGGGGCATCTTAGGAACGTATAAAGACAAAGTGGCAAAATCCAAGAGCTTTTCAGATTTAAGGAAGCAACACATTTTCTCCTCAATAGAAAGTAATTATTTAATTCAAGAATGCTTACTGGCATCAGTGTTGATTTTGCAAGTAGACAGTGAGAAAACATGTTAAATGTCATCTACAATATAAACTTAAGATCTTAGCTTGGCCCTGTCAAACTCAAGGGCAAAGCTCCAACTGAATTCACTGGAGCAGGTATGAAGTATGGGTCTAAAGTTTGAGCCAGCTTGAATGTAGGCTCATTTTTGTTGTAGCATGTGTCCTGTATACCAGTTTTCTCTACAAAAAGGGAAAAGTTCCTGAGCATCTGTTATTTTGCACTGTATTTTACTGAGTGCAGGAAATTTTATTTCTACCACCAGATTAATTATTATATATTTATTTCAGTAACTTTATTGTATGTGGCTTCACATTATTATTTTGGACTTTAAGTCTGAAATTGTAGGTGTTAGGTCTTAGGACAGTTTCCCTACCAATCTGCTTAACTGAATACTTATTTCTCTTATAATTTGCCTTGTCTATGTTTTTGTTATTGTTGCTGTTGTTTTTGTTGTTTTTTTTTTACTTTTTCCAAACCAAGTTCTGTTGAACAGCTTGTAAAATCTATTTTGCACTCTACGTGTTGTACTATGTTGAATTAATGATTTCTTTGAGTTTCTTATATATATTAATTCCCAAATTACTGTATTGATCCAAGACTAGATTGCTTTTGCAGTTATTGTTTTGTTTATACTAAAATATGTCAGTGCTACTATCTCCTATCTCAGTTCTTCTGCTCATTTTCTTTAGCTGGACCTACAAAAACAACAACAATAGTTTTCTTAAGTTTCTTTATGGGTTTAAATCAGAACAAGAAACAAGACAGTCCACATATAACACAGTTATAAGTACATGTTCTTAGGTGCTTATTCAATTCCTATTTCTTCTCCTATTTTCTGTTTTTCAGCTAGTACCTGATCTTTTTTATTCTTTTAAACTCCTCATAGGAACTGTGTAACAAATTAAGAACCAGTTTAATAGCATTCAGTCCAATTACAATGCTTTTAAAAAAAATGATAATTTAAAAAGAACTTACTTCCCATTTTGAAAATTGCAGCTGATCAGTCACCTGTTTTGCCTCAATGGAAACCTAAAATGGGAGTGTTCCTAAAGCCTTGAAATCCTTATGAAATAACAGAAAGAGTGGTGCTTACTCCATTTACCTGAGAAACTAAATCCTTCACTTCTCACACATCCAAACTGTGCATTAGTATGCATGGAAACTTTTGATTTTGAAAGATGCAGGACAATGCCTGATGTGCACCATTATTTATACTACAGAATATGAGGGTTAATTGTCTGCTTTAGAAAGTAGCTGACCCAGTATTTGTCACTCAAACATAGAAATAAAACAGCTGTGTACCATAAGTTATAACACAGAACAAATTGTTATGGGCGCTGCTATATGGGCGCTGTTCCTTGAATGGGCCTCAAGGAAGTTAAACTAAAAAACCAATGAGTATTGCTTTTTAAAAATATAAGGAAAAGGAACAAAATCAAGATTGCAAGCCTCATATTTCCTTCTTTTTTCAACCCATGAGACAAAATTGTGTGCATTAGTAAACTAACATAACTGACTGGTTAAGGGTTTGGGGAGCAAAGCATTAACTGGAAATGAGAAGCTGAATGATGTAGGAGGCAGGAGGCAGAACACACAAGAGCCTGGTACGTGGGAGGATGGGAGCAGGCTACTAGATCAGGCCCTGAAATATGGCTTTACTCATACTTTTTTTTAACTTAAGCTATGTCATATGATAGTTTTCTTGAGAAAAGAGGACTTGGACAATATCTTGGGGGGCTTGGTTATGAGCATGCAATCAAGTCTGGGCAAATATCAACAAAATATATTGTTGCTGGCAGGAAGATTGCTGCTCAGCAGGATGCTCACAGCATCTGGCTTAGTGAGATACACTAGTTCTGACATAGATGCTCTGAACAGCCCTCTGAAGGACCATATACTCCTCCATTGACTAAATAAGGAGCCAAGGGAAACAAGCTTTAAATTGTAAGAAAAAATATGGAAAAGGGAAAAATAAGTTACAATTTTTTGCAAACCCTGTACCTCACTTCCCCCTCAGAGGTTCATCTCTTCTCTTTCTTCTTTCACTGCAGCAGGGAGGCAGTGTCATACACCCTTAATTTTCATGGCACAGCAACTGCTTCTTGCTGAGTCAGTAGGATTATACTGACTTGCACATGCTAAGGATGAGAGTCCGGTTCAGTTCCTTAACCAAGTTCGCAGGGGAAATATAGCAGGTCTACAGGATCTACAGTTCTTTCTCACACTAACACTTGTGTATGAGCAGCTGTTGCAAGGTGAAATAACGCAAACTATGTAATGGGAGCAGAAATATTATAAAACTAATGGGTTTTAGCTTTATTTGCTTGAGAATTTTGCCAACATTGTTGTTGACATTTTGAATAGTTTTTGCTACGTTTGAATTTTATTTTCTTTGAAAATGTGATTGAAAACGAAAAGAACAAATAAGTACCCTTTTACATAGCTGGTACTTAGATCATTCAGTGTTTTATGTATCTATTAACTAGATGAAAATATATTACAGCTTAACTCATTCTAGAAAATGCAAGAGTAGGCAGATTCTTATTCTTAATTTAACGAATAGCTCAGCATTTGGTATTGTAAAATGTTCTTAAGCAGTACATATGCTTAAAAAGAGCTTAGGGTGAGATCACAAATAAAGTCCAGCCACAAGAATATTATATGTTCCTTACAAGAATTTTGGATCTTAAAAACAAATGAACAACTGTTAGAACATTTGGATATGCCCCCCAAAATATTTATCTGCTTTTATATAATCCTTTCGGGGCCTGCAGAACCCTAAAAATTTGTATTAGTTCTTGCTTGAAAATTGCAGAAATCTGCATTATTTCACGGGTACAGTAACCCTCAGAAATACCCCTCATCTTACAAGGAACAAAACACCTTCAAAGAGGGTGATTTTTGCCATCTCCAAATAATGTATAGATTTTAATGATGTCAGACATGCAAATTTGTTATCTGAAATATAAGCTTATAAGTTTATTTGGTTATTTATGTTTGCTGTCAAAGAGAGGTAGTTATATAGCTTTCCCAGGCCAAGGATCAAATATGAAGTTTGAATTAGTCCTAAAGTGTTATAATCCTCCAAAACTGTTAGCCCCAGTTTATTACTTAGAAAATAAAATAAAATAAAATAAAATAAAATAAAATAAAATAAAATAAAATAAAATAAAATAAAATAAAATAAAATATAAAATAAAATAAAATAAAATAAAATAAAATAAAATAAAATAAAATAAAATAAAATAAAATAATAGATAAAACAAAACAAAACAGGAAAAGAGAGAATAAGAGAGACAAAAATACATTGAGAAGACACTGGCAGGCAATTATACAGGAAACATCTTTTTCCCTTCAAACTACGTAAGTTGCTCATCATTTGGCATACACTTTTTCAAGTGTTATTTAATTAAAATAAATGAGAAACATTCAAGTTAAATTTAGCATAACAAATTATATTAACCTCATGATATGTTAAGAACATATATTACAATTTCTTACACTGCTTCTGGTGGATTTATTCTATTTTGTGAACATTATTCTTTTTCTTCATATTAGAAATAGGAATATTATTGCTATTTCAACCCTCTAGGGATAAAAGAGAATGTTTGGATAAAAATATTATGTTATGTGTTTTGTGAAGTGCATACATGCAAGACATTGTCAAATTTATAACTTTGTATAGTTTTCACATATTTTAACTGGTCACATAAACTGCAGGTGTATCTTCTGAACCTAGGAAAGTGGGATCTATATTCATCACATGAATAGAGGGAAGAAACAAATCCACAGGGTTATTATCTGGATTACCAATCAAATTTTTATTCATTAATGTTGGTCAAATATTTGCAAAATATTTATAAATTGTTTTCATATAAACAATATAATGATTTAGTTTTATCTATCTGTGAAAAGTGATTTGGATATGGGAAAAAAACATCATAATTTATATGGAATGCAAAAACATGCCTAAAACTAATAAACATATTACATTTTAATATATGTAGTACAAGCTGATTTCGATTAACTGGTTGTAACATTTGTCTTAATGCCTTCAAATGGCTTAAGGTTTCTAGATGGTAAACCAAGATGTGGATACTTTCATTGGTTAGTACACTGTGGAAGGCTTTTTAGGAAGGCTGTAAAGATGCCTTTCTTTCCCCAATGGTTATGTATACAATTTAGAGATTTAATCCAGAGGACTTAATTCAGCTGCTGCCTAAAATTTTGGTAGATGTTTTGAGCCTGAGTGAAATAGATTGTGAAAAAAGTAAAAGAGATCACTCAGCATCTCAATTCTTTAAAAAAAAAAAAAAAAGTCTATCGCTTCAGAAGGTACAATTTTAAAGGCAGTTGAGCATTCACCAACCATCAGGAAACAAACTAAAATACACAGAGAACTCATGTATCTTTAAAACTTTAGGACAGTCATGTAAGGGTTGCCTGTGCTATGCAATAGAACATGATGCAATGATGTTCCAAGGTAAAGAAAATGTAAATTCCACACAGTGCACAGAGGTTCTCTAAAACTTCTTCCTGCATTTTCTCCTTTTCTGTAAATTTTTATTTCTCTGAAATTAAAAGTATTACCTGGTAATATTCATGAAGGGATAAAATATCCACTGTTTAACACACTGAAACAGACCAAGTGAAGGAAAGACGCAATAAATATACAAATGATTTACCATAGGAAAAGGTGAATTAGGCAAAAATGTTTTGGCCATTTTGGAAACCCAGAGTAGATGGTCTCCTTGAACCCTGAACACATTCATGAAAAGTGCATGTCCATATGTAGATATGACAGAAAAACAATCGCATGAAACCTGTGCCTATCTGCCCTTCCTCTGGTATGTGACAATACGTTAAAAACAGGTATCTTTGAACACACTATGCAAAACTATGACTAATGAAAAAACAGAGAAGAACAGTAGCAAAGCAAATGAACAATAAGAATATCTATATCGTCTAAATCTACTAAAACTTCTTTTCTCAGTAACTGCAATTAAAAGTGAAAAAGTGGGTGTTAACAAGCTGCAGGGACATAGTTGGGATAAAGAGGAGAAAGCTGAGCTAAGTTTTTTCTGGGTATTTAGGAAGATGATAGGATGCTTTCATAGGCAGGTAATGTAAGACTAGGTGAATATTTTGTTTCATAAATGAAATGTCTCCAAACATCTAAGCATCAGTTGAAGAACGCATATAAAATAGCAATTTCTTGCTAATAAATATGAGTCTCTGAAAAACAATGTTTCAACCATTTCCTTTCTTTTTAAGAAAGGTTTGAAATATTGATGTTACTTCTGTAGATATCTTGTGAAAGCTATCAGTTATTTGAATAGTTTATCATCTAGGGAATTCACATATTTGTGGAATCGCTTTATTAGTTTTCTGCCTATTTTTGTCATTTCGGTTTCCAAGTTGCCAAAGTCTACATTTATAGCAAAGATGATCAATTAATAAGATAATCACTGCTGCTGTGGCTGACAGAAGACTTATAGTCATCCTCCTCAAAGATTTGATTTCTCAGTTATATAAAAACAGACAAAAATAGTGAAAATGTGGGTAAACCCTTACAGTATTTGTTAGAAATCAGACATTTTTTTTCCAACACATCAAGATGTTAAAAAATGCCTTAAAATTATTTTGATGCTATACTAATATCTGAAGTTCTCCCTCAGTGTTCTATAAATGCATAGTAGGAGAATTTCTTCCTGAACAGCTGGAAGAGAAAGACAGAATGATAGGGGGCTGGGGGACGGAGGTGACAACAGAGAGGAAGAAAGGAAGGGCAGACAGATGGAAGAGGGGGGAAACAAAGATCTGAAGTTTGAATTTTCCAAATTCACATAGCAAATGAAAGTAGAGATAAGGAGGATTTGCAAACAACCTGTATATTCATTAGGACAAGCTATCTGTGATATTGGATAAGTCAGGGAATTTCCAAACATCTGTATTGACTTTGCTTGTTTGTTTAAGGAAATATTTTAGGGAGTAAAATCTCCCTAGTGCAGCTGATACTTAAGTGATCAGGAGAGTGATCAAACTGCACAGCAAGAAAATGTAACATATTAAAGTTCAGTTACTAAAATTTCAGATCTGTTATTAAAATTTCAGAATAAATACTGAACATACAGAGATCATGAGCTATCCTTCTGGCAATGTTGGTTTTCTAAAGAAAGTAGCCCAGTAAATTTCAATATTTTCTAATGGTAACTAGAACACTTGTGAAATTGGGGGCCATTTTGGAAACTAGTCTCTTTCTGTGGTATAATGTTTATCTTGGAGATTAAACATAGCTACAGAAATCTTTACAGCCAGAAAAAAGGTTAGGTGCTGAAAACTAATGTAATGGTTGCTCAGAAAATGTTCAATAAACACAAAAACCTATAAGCAGAAATCTCCAAAAAATATATAAATGCACAGATTTATTTTCAACAAAGAAAAAAAATGTATCATTTACTATGTACTATTTACAGTAGTAGACTATTATACCTAACATATAGCATTACTTACTTGAATTAGTCAAAATATAAAATAAAGATAAAAATTAAAACAACTGCAGTCAATAAGGTTAAAATCATGTTGTGGTGTCTTTCAAGCCTGAAAATATTAACACAGCCTTCATTTCCACAATTGATCTCATATCTAATAACTATTATCAGAAATAAGCCCATGCTGCCCAGTCTTTTTCTTGCTTACAAGATGGGACCTAAGTAGCCAACTATTTTCTGCAGTACAATTATGTTCATAGTCCCTATCCATGCCACTGTAAGTACACAATCAATTTACATCAGCACAAAAGACAATTTGCTCTGTCTTTTGAAAGCTTTTTTGAAGCTGCTCTAAAGATCAAGCTTGATCAGAGAGAACCCAAACATTGCTGGAGGATGTTTCTCACTGTGTGAAATCCATGTGCATTAGCATGTCTCTTGGCTCAAGACATTGAATACACTGCTTGAGACATCTTTTTGGATGTGAAGTGAGCTTTTAAAAAGATGCAGCAATACTGAATGGACATGGCTGCTTCTGAAACTTCTGAAAGAACAGGGTGGTCATAGTCCTTCCTCTCCCAAATGCAAGCCTCTGTCAATCTGACACTTTACCAGACAAACTGAAGCTCCTTTTCACAATTAGGTAGCCATGGATGTGTATGATTTTATCTTGCCCTGTCACTATTGTAGCTTAAATACTTGCTGTTCTAATCACAGTAAGTTAGATGGAAAATGTGTGTAAATAGGGAAAACATTTGTCACAGAAATACTTTCTGAGATCAACATTCAGAAGAGGAACTTTTGCTCTGAACTTAACTTGCTTATTAGCTTTAGCCTAGAATATTTTGTTTTTAACCATCTTACTGCAGTTGATATTTGTAATGTGCTTAGCCTTACGTTTCTGTCTTTCCTGTCACAGCTACAGCTTACATTATACCCTGCAGATGTACTGTCTTTTCCTGCTGATGTATAACGCTATATGAAATTGTGATTATCATCTAAATATACAAGTAACAGAAACTTTTTTTTTTCTCTCTCTGTCTCTTTTTTTTTAAAAATGCAATAGCATTTGCTCCAGTTTCTAATCTCATGTACCACTTTCTCCTCCTTCAGAACCAAGATGGCAATTCTCATCTTGAATAGCTTTTAAATTGCTCATAGCAATCAATGACAACTGAGGCATCACTAAAGAATTTCTTTTATCTCCAAGCTCCAATTTAGATCAGTCATTAAGCTTGAGTAAGCTTGAGCTGTCAGAACATTGTCCCTCATCACATGAACTAAGCACAAAAAGTCAACTTCAAAATCAAATTTGTTCTATCTCTTACTACATTTTGTAATGGTCTAGTATGAACAATAAACTTTACTGAAATAGTACTGTCAATCTTTAGAACTCAGATAACTATATGGTCTTTTTATCTAAGGAAGGCTGTTATACCTCAAATATGATCCACACTAAATCATTTCTTTATATTTCTTCTTTTATATTGTTTGATCTTGTTAGTGATGTATACTAAATTCCTGTGTAGTGCCATATTTTTGTTGAAAATAATACATAAAAGTGAAATGAAGGCAGAAATGCAAATATCAGAAGGAAAATATCTAAGTATTAAAATATCTGATATATCAAATATATAAAGACCCATAGATATTCTTCTGCAATATCTCCTTATAAGCAGTCTTCGCTTCAGCTAGTCTTATAAGTGTCAATTTCAAATGTCTGCTTAGGATATATTTCTCTTTTTATGCTGGTAGACCTTTTCAACTGTCTCTTAAAATAAACCCTGGAAATTTTTGAATTCTTTACATCCACCTGAGCAGATGAAAGCTGAAAACAAAAATATGTCCTGAACAGGTTGCTTGTTAGACTTTCTGAGAGTGATCTGCTTTTCTGGTTAAGGCCTTGTTTGAGCAAAATGCTGTAAAAGCTCTGTGATTTATGGTATATAAATACTGCAATCTGCTTCAAATGAAATTATTTACGTGCTTTAGGTTGTGTCAGAATTTTGATGAGGCCCTAAAAGCAGAACAACCAAGACAACAATGTCTAATGATGTTTTTTATTGCATCAAGTGAATGGTAAGCTTTGGTGTGTTAACCTCAGCCAGCTGCCATACCCCTACCCAGCTGCTCACTTACTACCCCTCCACAACAGGCAGAGGGAGAAAATCATAGAATCATAGAATGGCTCAAGTTGTAACAAACCTTAAAGATCATCTAGTTCCAACCCCCCTGCTATGGGCAGGGATGCCACCCACCAGATTAGGTAGCCCAGGGCATTGTCCAACCTGGTCGTGAACACTTCCAAGGATGGGGCATCCACAAATTCTTTGGGCAAAATAAGATGAAAAAGCTTAATGATGAGATAAAGACAGGGAGATCACTTGCCAGTTGCCATCACAGGCAAAACAGACTTGACCTGGAAAAAATTATTTGATTGCCAATTAAAATATATTTGGATAGTGAGAAACAAAAACAAAATAAAACAAAACCTTTCCCCCTACCTTTTCTCCAGGGTCCACTTCACTTCTTCATTCCCAATTCCTCAACCCACCCACTCTGAGCCGTGCAGTGTTTTACAGTCAGTTCATAACAGCTCCTCTCTGATGCTGCTTTGTCTTCACACTTTTCCCCTGATTCAGAGTTGGTGCTCTCCCTGGGCTGCAGTCTTTCAGGAAAAAATCTACTCCAGCATGAGTTCTTAATGTGGAGCTCCTTCAAGGAAATATTCAACTGCTCCAACATGGGATCATCCAATGGGATGCAGGGTAATCTCAGTTTCAGCATCTGGAGTACCTCCTCCTCCTCCTTCTTCATTGGTCTTAGTGTTCATACTAGTTTCTCACATTTTTTCCTCACTTTTCTGCATGTCCAGCATTTTTGCTCTTTCTTAAATATGATTTTACATAGGCACTATGCTCCTGGCTGATGGGCTCAGCTATGCCTTGTGGCGGGTCCATAGCGGAGCCAGCTGGGGCCAGCAGTGTCTTGTAGATGCCCCTGACATCTTCCCACAAGGTCCCACTCTTCCCCTGCAGTCCACCCTGCTACCAAAATCTTGGCATGGACACCCAGTACATAACGCCAAACCCCCTTCTGTGATTGGTGACTGTGCAGGTTCTCAGTTCCATAGGTCAGAGCTGGTAGCGGACATGGGAGTAGCTCAACCAGGAGTCTCTCCATCAGAGCATCTTACTCTTAATATTGCAGTGATCAGGAGTGTCTGAGATAACTTTTCGTTGTATTCATAGGGCTTTTTTGTGGAGTGGAGTTGTTCAAGGAACACTTGAAAAAGTAGGGTTGATTTTCTAGCTTTGTTATTTCTCAATTTTATTTTATTTTTTTTTCTGGTTTTAAATACTTACCAAATAATTTCAATATCTTGAAAGAGTAGAAATTTAAGACCAGTTTTCACTGAAGGTGACCTCCCACCAGACCAGGTTACTCAAAGCCCCATCTAGACTGGCCTTGAACACTTCCAGGGATGAGGCATCCACAGCTTCTGTGCGCAACCTGCTCCGGTGGCCCACTACCATTGTAGTGAATAATTTCTTCTTTATATCTGATCTAAACCTACCCCCTTTTAGTTTAAAGCAATTACTGACAAAGAGTCTCTCCACAGCTTTTCTGTAGGCCAGCGCTGGAAGGCTGCCATCAGGTCTCCCTGGAGCCTTCTCTTCTTCAGACTGAATAACCCCAACTCCCTCAGACTGTCTTTGTAGGAAAGGCTCTCCAGCCCTTTGATCACCTTTTTGGTCCTCCTCTGGACTTGTTCAAATACTTCCATGTTGTTCTTATGTTGGGGGCCCCACAGTTGAACACGGTACTCCAGGTGAAGTCTCACAAGAGCAGAGCAGAGGGGGAGAATCACCTCCCTCAACCTGCTGGCCACGCTTCTTTTGATGCAGCTCAGGATACGGTTGGCTTTCTGGGCTGCAAGCGTACAGTGCTGGCTCATGTTGAGCTTCTCATCAGCAAACACCCCCAAGTCCTTCTCCTCAGGGCTGCTCTCAATCCATTCTCCGCCCAGCCCATATTTGTGCTTGGGATTGCCCCAGCCCACATGCAGGACCTTGGACATGACTTTGTTGAACCACATGAGGTTCACACAGGCCCACGTCTTAAGCCTGTCAAGGTCCCTCTGAAAAACAGAGATATCTTTGGATCGCAGATATACGGATGACAAGGGGTTTACACATTTTATCTTTGAACATACATACTTTAATTTATCCATTTATCATTCCTTAAATTGCTTAAACTACATTTCCTTTTAGGTCAAAAAATAGAAGTTCTTCCTTCTCTTTTGTCTCTCTCTCTCTCTCTCTTTCTTTTTTTCCTTAGTATCAAGTTACTGATTTCAACAAGTTTCATCCATTCTTAGTAAATGAAGAAGAACAGGAGGAGCATGGTGTTAGATGTAAACATAACCAGCCACAGATATTTCTGATTGGCTGTTATTCATCTGCAGTTGTATAAAGATCCATAAATAAAAAGTGAGAGAACAGAAAAGCTTTCAGATTAATACATCTCATTATATAAACATGTTGAATACAACGCTGGAAAATAAGATCTTGGTTCCCACTGTAACATCTATAACCTAGCCCATGTGATTGAAGTGTTCGTTCTTCAGCTCTCAATTGTCAGTCATAAGAATATGCCTCTTTAGGAGATATATGCAAATACTTCTTAACTAAGGTGCAGTAGTGGGAATAAAATTTATGATCAAGGCAAAAAAGGGCTAATAAAAAGAAAGACCATCAGACTTTTTAATAAAATGCAGTCAGAGTGGTTAGCCCCTCTTTTAAAATGAAGGAAATATTTTTATTTCTTTTCATATGCAGAGCATTCTTAGATTCAACACAGTCAAATATATATCTGTATGAAACTGTATAAACTTATCTGTACTTGTTTCTTAGGTAGGCACCATTTTTGATGTCAGAAATTTCAGGCAGGATTTTAAAATGGAGCCAATGATTTAAGGAAAATGACTTCTGGAAGATAAGAGAAGGATGTTCAGAGAATTTTGCTTTTCTTTATTATTTAGGTCTGTGGTCCTCAAAAACCATTAAATATATTTTCAAATCACAGAGGTATTCTGAGGTGTGACATGGCAAAAATTTTCTTTAAGTACTGAAAATTTATACTTCCTACCTAGGGGAGAAAACCTGAATCTTTTATGTGACTCAGAAAAATATATACTCAAAGTAGGATAAGAGGAAAAAAAAAAATTTGTTTTGGCCCAGAGAGCAGAGAAACCCACAGTGTGGTACAGACTTTGAAGTGTGTTTGAATATAAACAAGAGGGATTGTTTGGTTATGAACTGAAGAATTTGAGCTGCTGAATATATTCTGCTATGAAATGGGAAAACTGTATCAAGGCTGACCTGGGAGGTGTTAGGACTGATGTCTGTGAACCAACTTGTTAGGACAGTCATGTAAGTGACAGAACACAAAGACAATGGAACTTAAGTATTAAATCGATTTGGATGTAGTGATAACTGTAGGAATGTGTGGTACAGTTAAGTCATGCAAAATATTAAATGGCTCTCTGGACCTGCTGCTGTTGCTGCCTCCTGCATTTGGAAAATTCCAGCTCCTTTGGGTGGCCTGTGAGAGCCTCTTTCTTTCCCAGCCACTGATGCTATCTATGTCTAGTCTTTCGCCTTACTCTCCACATCAGTGAAATGAAATAACGTGCTATATAAATATACACGATGAAAAAAAAAAATTTTTGAAAATGACAAAACTATACCTAAAAAAGGCTTTGCTGATTTACCACATTTTCTCTCATGAAAATATACCTGATTTTTTTTTTTTTAAATCCGTTGTGTTTTTTTTTTTTTTTTTTTTTTTTTTTTTAAATCATCATGATACATGACAGTAGTGGCAGATATTACACCACTGGTAATAACCAGTTGTGGAGACTGTGAACAGTATTTAATATTCTCTTATATTTTACACAAAGGTTTTACACAAATTTACAAAAAAAGATTTACACAAACATTTTTTAAACATTCATGAAGGCTCACATAACTTTTTCAACAGAAAAGTTTATTACAGAGGCTATGGGGCAGATCACTGGCATCTAAATTTTGGTTATTTTCAGAACTAGTCAGAGGATGGCAATAGAATTTCTGTGTAAAACACTGTTAGAAAAGGCCAATTGTCATGCAGCAAGTCCTCAGTGTAATACAGAGGACTGGAATAAAATCTCATATGTGGCATCAGTAAAAATCTCTCAGGGACAAGGGAATTGAAGAATATCCATCCCAGAAGGACTCTAGCTATGTCTTTCTCCTAAGGAAGTTTATATAATCACAGTCTCATTTCTAAGGATTTGTTATTATACAGGAATTTTCAGGTAATTGGTTGGTAGGGTTATACTGTATTATTAGAGACTTAGCTGGGACCATATTATGCTTGTAAAACAACACGCTCAGACTTACAAGTGACTAAGTTACAGAAGTGAGGCTATTTCCAAAGCTTCTGCTGTAACTCTGAATAGCAGTACCCAGTTTTTGATACTCTGATATGCAGATATCAGAGTATCATCAATATTTACTGTTTCTAGGAATCACTCGAGTTAGCAGTACAGCTCTGGTACCTGGTAAGAATATTGGTCTGAAATCAAAAGAAAAATGTCACACCAAATTAACAAAATATTTGAAGGTGACTAAATCTTAAAATAATTTTCTTATTCGAAAATATAACATTTTCTTTTCTAGTTCTTTGAAAACTGACTAGAATAGAAACTGACTGAATAGAAATGACTAATATTAGATCAAAATATTTTTTCCTGTATAAAAAGCATCTCAGGTACAAGGACCTGACATTAACATATGAGTATGTAGTAACTGTAATTCAAACTGTGATTTCCATAAGGTATTAGAAGTACAAAAAATACCATGGGAACAGTTGAATTTCTAAAACTGGAAATTGAGCTCTGCATTTTGAATCTGATTATTTTTCTGCTATATTCACAATGTTTCAACATTTAAAGGAATTATATTAATTTTAGGTTTTCCTTGACAAAAAAAAAAAAAATATATATATATATATATTCACGTAATTCAAGTTCACTTAATGTGACTTGAACAAAAATAACTTTGGTTGAAATATGGTTGCATTAAATCTGCTCACATTATTGACATAAAATGACCACCTAGTGGATAAAAATGAAATAGATTTCTGTTAAAGGTATTCCTGTAAAAACAGTGCTACTAGTATTGCTAAACTGGACAAAAAGCCATTCTACTCAGTATTTAGAAATATTTAAGTTTTTCTACTGAAGATAATTGTGAATTCTTGTGTAAATCCCAAGCATACAGATTATGTTTTCCTCTGATTAGGGTCTTGATCTGGGTTCTTACTAGTGCTTTGAAAATCATTTCATGCACTGTACTGCACAAAGATGTGATCTAAATCTACAATTGGATCCACAAGTACTGTGAGCAGTCATTCAGAAACAGAGAATTTGCTGCTTTTCTCTTGTGCTGCAGTTTAACTGTTCAATCACATCTTTTATTAATACAAATCACTATCTACAAACAAAGCTGTCTCATGTTCGTAGTTCAGGTTTGTAAGAAAGGAAGAACATTGAATTTTCAGAAACATCCAATGGATTTGATTCTTCTCTGTAGCATAGTTAGCTATTTTAGACATGGAGCTGATGGCACATTTTCCTTTCTTCATTTTGTGCCTAAAAACTTAGGACTTCAACATAATCAAGGAGGATCGGGGTGAGGAGGCTTTTTTATTATCTGCTCCCTAAGTATGGCTCTGTCTAAAAATGTTAAATTCTAGATAAAAACATTTTCATATCTATTTGCTAATGTATTCTTACTTAGCTGCAGAGTTCAATTGAATAAAACAAACCAATTTCAAAGTGTATATGCGCACAATCTAGCTAACACAATATAAAGCAATCTGCAAGTAACCCCTTCTTAAAGCCTTAGTTCTAATTAACTCACATACAGATTTGCACCAAGCAGTGTGCTGAGCCTTGCTGAATCAATGTCTCTGAGGAATTCCAATGTTTGCCTTGAACCTTGCATGTACAGGGTGAAGTAAAAGTGGACAATAAAGCAGAAACAACAAAACTGCATGCACAGTTCGACTTCTATATCTCAGTGCAATGCTTAAGCAAATGTTCTAGCTGGTCACTTAGCAACCTTCTCTACTGCCTGGTATAGTCACTTTTACCTTGTGTACTTAGTTCACAGAAACATTGGTGGAAAAATCCAATTTGGTTGCAATCTGTACCCCCTTTGCACAACAGTAAATGACTACACAAAGTGTAAGTCAGGAAAGATCAAGCCTCAGACAGTCACGCTGTTCTGCTGTCTGGCATTCATTTCACAGTCTCAAATTCCCATACAGTATTACACAAGGTCTGAATCTGGTAAAAGGTACTTAACTGATATCCTCAGGAAAAGAACTCAAGTGACCATGTCATTACAAATTCTTTCTGTAACAGAAAGAATCAAGATTTTGAATCTGGATTAGACATATGTCTGATTTAAATTAGAGAACAAAGAAGGAACACATTGCTCAGGTACTTAAAAAACCTTTCAATTTATTCCTGAAAATTTAGATCCCAACTAATGGAAACATTGAAAATTTGTCAGTTTTTGGCTTCTCTTGGTCCAGAACCAAACACAGGGAAGAAACAAATAGTTGAAAGATTATTTAGGTTTTTTTATTGGTGGTGTTTTGTTCTTTTATTTATTTATTTATGTATTTATTTATTTATTTAATGACCCTAGTATGTTTCAGATCCATAGGCTCCCAGTAATTAATCCTGTATGAACAGGTAATAAAGAGTCGTAGTGATATGACTCCATATTATCAAACTCCTAAAAGAGGAATAGGACAATTTAATTATAAGATATACCCATTTATCATATGTCCTTATTTACTTGGTTTTATTATGTATTAATAATTAATCTTTAAACACTTAATTTATTCTAGCTAGTAGGGAATGCAAAAAAATATTGTTGATATCACTGAGGTAATGTTTAAACTTCTCTTTTGGTATCACTGAGGTGTTAAATGTTGTCTACAGTTATTGCTTAAGCTGAAAAATAGGAAATAGATTCCTTCCACATACATCTAAAAAATACTTCTTTTTAATAATACATTTTAAAAGTCTAAATGTGTATGTTCAGTTATATTTTCTGACTGCTTAGTTTAGTTACTTCAGTGGACTATTATTGATTACATTCCTTCAAGTGAAAATCTAAACTATGCATAAAAATAAGAAGGTTACATAATGGTATTCATTTTTTAATTAATTTTTATTTAAATACATTTTCAAATATTCTCATTCTCTTTGTAATGCTATTCATGAGCTCCAAAAGTACATGTGAATTAGATCCATGCTTAAATGAGGATTACTCACAGCTATTTGCAGATGCTAAAAAAAAAAGCCTACATATTACAGTTAATCTTACTGGCTAATACTTGCCAACAACATTTAGTAAGGGATTAAGAACAGATTTAGGAAGTTAAATTTATATATATATATGTATGCATATATATAAACAACTTTAAAACAATTTCTCAGGCTTATAAAATATTTTTATTTATTTATGTTAGTAAAAGAGCTAAAGCCTGCTAAATATAACAAGGGAGCCAGTATGAGACTGGGGAAAAAAAAAGAAAATAAAAAAGTGCTTAGAAATTTTTTTGCAGAAGTCTTTCTACAGTAGTGAGAGTACGTAAGTGACTAACAAAGTTCAATGAAGTGATCAATGCCCGCCATTTTCAGTGCTGTGGCAAGTGTTGCTTGCTACAGCTTGTAAAATGTTCTGTTGAACTGAAGAGACTGACTACAGTCAGTCGTGGAGTTTATCCACATTCCTACTCCCTAGAAAGTAAAGAGAGGACATTTTTTTACAATGCAAGTACAATACAAAAAGAATCCAAGTGGTAACTTAGTATGCCCTATCACACATGAAATGTGAGAGTGAAATAATCTGTTTGGTACTATGCAAATTTATACATGCTGTCAAGATTCTGAGTCACTGCAGAAGTTCCCTGAACAGACCTGTGGTTCTATTTACTGTCCACAGAGCAAGGCAAATAGAAAGACCTTTCCACCAATTAAAAACACAACAGACATGGTTATGTAGTCAACAGTCTTTCCAGGAGGAAGAGATGAATCAACTCTTTTTAAGGAGCTGTGTTGGTAAAATGTAGGTGAGCAACAAAGAAATGAGGAGAAAGTGAGAGATTGTTTTTCTTTTTCATTTTTTTTTTTGTTTGTTTCAATGAAAAGGAGAAAAGACTCCTTTTTATAGACACTCCTACTCTTTCCTCTGGCAACTCTTGTCAGTGTTTATTGAGGCAAAACTGATAAAGAAAAGAGGGTTCCTTCTTTCTCAGCATATTTGTTTTAATGTGCTTTCCCTTGGTTTAAAACCTTCCAAATTAGTGACTGTTGTCTTTACAAAGTGCTAACAGCTGTTGAATACATCTCGTCTCATACATCACAAAAGGAAATAATCATAGAGCATTGCTATTCTTTGTCATGTTTTCCTGTACTTCTGCTTTCTCAGTACAAGGTAACATTGCATTTTACATCAGAGAAACAACTGAAATATACAGGAGATTGGCTTCAAAGACAAAGAGACATTTTAGACTGCTCTTCTTTCTCCCATGTATCTTTTTCCATGGTTAGTGGGCATGGTGATGAGTGGCAGTTAAAATCCAGGTACATATTCAAATTACACTCTGTGCTTTTGTGTAAGTAGTTCCCATATTATTAGAAGTTAGAAATGGAAAGGAATACCATCTTATTAAAAAAAAATAATAATAATAATAATAATTGTTAACATCTACTATAAACAACTGATGGCTACTGATCTGTCCACTATAAAACAAGCTTTTGCAAAAGACATTTTTAAGTGAGTAAACAAGACTTTAAACACATCCCTCGACATTTCTATTCTTACAAACTTTACAACTATATCTTATTGATAACCTTATAACTTCAGATACATTCATATCAAGTTATACTGCTTGGCAAATGAGCACATATTTCCAGGAGACTTCAATATACCTCAGAACTTGATGCTGTCAGAATTGAATTGAGTGAATAAACTCTGAGATAATAGGCATAGTAGGGACCAGAAATCTACAATGTTGTCCTCCTTGACTTTTTACTGCGGGTGGGTGGGTAGATGGGAGGGTGGAGAGAGAAGGATCACAAACTACCCTCAGGATTAGTAAAAAGTGAAAAAAAAAGAGAAAAAAAAGTGAAAAAGATTTTAAAAAAGTGGGGGGGGGAGGGAGGGGGAGTTAGGTGATTTCATGTCACAGATGAATAATCAGCAGTATTAAAAATATCAAATCATTACATGCCTGTTACAGATTCAGTATTGTAAGTAGTCTTTTAGTCTCTAGTGTTTTCTGAGCTAGTAAAGGTTTCTAGTAAAGAACTACAACACTGGCAGATATGATCTCTTCACTTCTGTGCACACATAAAAACACACCCTCCTGTTTGTAGTCAGTGTTTTCCATCAGAAATCACACATCAGTAAGCTTCAGTCTAGTGGTCAGGGAAATAGAAAAGAACTACATTTCAGCAGTACATTGCACGGGAATCTGTTGTGCCTCTTTTGTAGATGATACTCTACTCTATTGTGTAATTCAGATTATGTATCCTTATAAGAAGCTACCAAATTAAAAAAAAAAAAACAACTGTCATTATACTGGAGTTAAAACATAAAAAATGGAAAAAATAATGTATCTCTTTGAAGTTCTTTATCAAAGAAAATCTTTGCTGAACAATTAAGGATTTTCATTTAGTATCTAACTCAAAAACTGCAGAATCAGATGAACAATAGATATTCTTCCTGCATGTACAGTCAAAAGTGATACTGGTAGTGGGAGATTATATTCTTGTTTGTAGTCTTAGCAAACAGCCAGTCCTGACTTCAAGGTCATCACTTTTTACTCTGAGGATCCTGCTGTTGCGCTGTGTATACTTACCTTTTGTGAGAGTTGTGTAAGAGAAGACCAAAGCCTTTGGGAAAGAACTAGAATATCAGCACAACTTCTACAGAAGTTTCAGTGCTATCAGCCCCAGCTGGAAGCAGGTGCCTTCCTGAAGCCAGACTACGGTGGCATGGAAAAGAATATCGATGGAGGCATCTTTTATCCTGTGCACTTCTTATGAACTAATTTAAGCATTTTTTTGCTCAGTGAGTTTTTTTTGTTTTGTTTTGTTTCGTTTTTTGTTGTCTTATCTGAAAGGATTAATAGCTTACTGGTTGTTGCAAATTTTTCATGGGATATAAAAATGTGGGCAAAAGAAAATCTAAAAATTCACTTGTTCACAGCTAGGTAATGAAGTATAAAATGTGTCCATCCAGGCTCTCAGAAGACAGGTATTCCAATGAGGTTTTAAGGAAAGAAGGAATCATTTTATTTTTGCTCCACAAGATTCTTATCAGAAGAATATCAGAATACAGTTTCTGAGACAGTACATTACCTCTGGGCAATCAGAAAACAACCTCTCCAGTCACAAAATAAAGGTAGAAGACAAATATGTGACCACTGGGGCTTTTTGGAAAGGAAGAGTTATCCAGAAGCATGTATGGACTGAACACTAATCAGTAAACAAATTCTTGAAATGTATATTCCTAAACTAGTAACCTTAGAAGAAAGACAAACATGTGAAAGCCATTCTTTTCCTCCTCTCTCCAAAAGACCTTATCAGTACATAATCATCATGGGATCCTTGGCTAGTCAGCTGCCAAAAAATATATGTCATATATATATATATATTTTTCTTCACCTTCCTCTTTAAATGTTAAATTTTAAAATACATTTTTTTTCCCTTCTGTTCTGTTGCTCTTCTAAGGCCTGCAAAGTAACAAAAGGTAATAAATAATAACAGTAAGAAAATCTTTGAGCAACTCACACACACCAAGCAAACATTCCTTGCAGGTCACAGTAGCAGAGTAATGTGTTACACCTTTCCCAGTAATTAATACAATGTCTGACCTCTTGTAACTTTAGTTAACTACTGTGTACTTTAGCTGTGCTTGTATATTTGTAATATTTATTATAAATACTTTTAATTTCAAATTCCTGAACCTGTATATTTTTTCCTTAATTGCAGTTTACTAATAAGAAAGATCATGCTGGTTCACCTACCCCATCAACACCCCTAACCAACACCACCTGAAGAAGACTTTATGTGGCCAGTATGCAATGATATTCCTTAGTGCTCTCTCTGAGCCTTCAGCGGTTTGTGGTCGTAAGTCTTCCTGAATAGGAAGTGGTAACTTTCTGTTTAACCTTTGACATATAGGAAAAAAATAACAAAAAATCTGCTCTTTTCTTGGAAGTTCCTGAGCTAGATAGTGGAAACAAAAGGGAAATATTTATTGAAGGTCTATAACCTTGCAAATGTAGTAATATTTGTATTTACCCCAAGTTTATACTCTGGCATTTATTGAATTTTCTGGGGAATCTAATCTCATAGATTTGAGTCTACAATATACATGTCACTGGCTTAAGATATGAACATTACAAGAGAGTTAATAGGATTGTAGCAAAGACCAGGGAGCAAAGATGGAGTACAATGCTGAGTGGCAGCAAATACATGAGAGACAGTGGCTTCTGGTCCATAATTCCTGCTGAGTTCAAAGCTGAGTGGAAGCTGAGAAACTTACCCATATCACTACCACAAGAGACAGCTGCTGCATGAAGCAAAAAGACCTCAAGTTAACATGTGACAAGTTGAAGTGTTTGGTTTTTTTTGGCTTTAGGAGGTATATATACCTTTTATTTTCTCACAAAATACTTTTTATTTCTTGGTATTATAAGCCTGAGCAGCTACACTGAGCAAACAAAAACATAATACTGGTGGAACTTGGTCCTTTAAAACATATTCAAGAAATATTAAATTCTACCTAAAGATTTAATTCCTGCTCCTTAATCAAGAAAAATATTTTGAGCACTTTTCTTCCAGTCACATGTGAATCTTCCATCTGTTTGAAATAGTCATTAATATTTGAGAACTGAACCTTCTTTTCCTCCATGCCCTTGACATGTTCAGCAGCAGTAAAGACCACAAAGCAGTGGAAAGTGAGAGGATAACCCAGAAGCAGCTAAACTAAATGAAACTCAGATTGCTGCCAGTTCTTCTGTCTCAAATTCAATACAATGTCTGACATGCAAAATGAGGGTCAGCTGGCAGGTATAACAAATCTGCACCTGCTTGGAGCTAGTGGAAATTGTCCAAACTGCTTTATTTCCCTGTCTATCTTTCTTGATGATAGGAAAACTAAGAAGACCTAGATTACACAAGTCATTCAAGAAACTGAAGCTTTAGAATCTATTCAGTATGTACCATAAAGGAGGATGTAGTGTTTTACTGCAATTTTACTAAAATATTTTCTCATTTCATAGGGCAGAATGATATGCAGCACTGGACTGGTGCTTTTCTTCATCCTAAATGATATAATTCTGTGGTACATCATCAATTTCTAAGAATGCAAATAACAGGCAAAAAAATAATAAAAAAAAATAAAAAAAACTGTTCTTTCAGCTAGCACCTGGCAAAAAGCTTCCAAGTTGCTGTAGTAAAATATAACAAATACATTTTAACAGAAGTTTTGATTGCTACTGCAAATAGTATTTTGAGTAACATGGGTTTATGACAAAATTCTTTAGTACATGCAGGCCTGTAGTTACAGAGCCATTTTGTATGCAACCAGAAAAAAATCTGATCTTGAACACAGCCTGAACACTTTGTAATTTTAGCAGGTGTTCTACCAGTTGTTCTGCAAAAGCTCTGGAATTGTTTGTCACAAAACTTTCCCATCTCAATGAAAATTTGTTTCCTGTTTCCATTCATGAAGTTTGGATCTAAATTTACATGCAAATAAAACTCCAAATTTCTTGGATACATTAACATTTTAATAAAGAAATGTGTTGCTTTTTTTCAGAGATCTAATATAATTTAATTAGAAAATGGAGCCATAACTTTGATAGGAAACAGATTTTTTTTTTAATTTAAAAATTAAAGATGGAAGAAAAATCTGTATAGAGAATTCTCACTATCTGTGCAAAAATTCTTTCATATTTTCAAGACTTTTGATTCAAAATGCAGAACAATCTTCAATGCTGTCAAAGTACTCAAAATATACCTCACTGATTTTCTAAAAGTGACATTCTCAGTGATATTGCTATGGTCAGGCCAGTTAATATATTATTGTGTATTAGTTTAATCCTTACCCTGCAAGCCTTTGTCTAAACTATCGCAGCTGCTAAACAGTGTTGCACAGGAACAAATGATGGCTTTATATAAAATAGATGCTTTAATCAATTGAATCAATAAATATATGTGAAAATGTAGAGAAAATACTGCAGCTTAAATGGATCCCAGTGGGATGTGTCTGAATCAAATGGAAATGATGCTTTCATATCTTTGCACAATGATATAGTGACTGAAAACAAACAAACAAACAAAAAACAAATGGCATAGAAATCTGTTGTCTTCTTTGTTTTGGATTTCTGAGGTGAACTGTTGTCCAGTAGCCTGGGCACAAAAAACATTTCCTTCAACTACCTCTGTATGTGTCATTTTTCCCTCTAGATAAACATTTCCTCCCTCTTTCTCTCTTTTTTTTTTTTTCTTTTTTTTTCCTCCTAGGGTTCATGAGATTTAATATACGGTCATATGAAAATGACCATGGAATCACAGAAAAATAAGAGTGGAAGTGCTCAAATGGCCACCTAGTCTTGAAGGCAGCATCAGCTGCCATTTTGTGACAAGGAATACATGTTTATCTAAGTGGTTCTTAAAGAAAACTTCTATTAATGGATATATTGCAGTCTCCCTATGCAGTCTATTCATCAGAATAATGTATGCACAGCTCTGATTAGGGAAAGCAATGAAGACTGCTTTAGGGAATCTTCTAAGCAGATGTGCAAAAAAATTCTTATTCCTATCCAAGTCTCTTTACTGAAGTTGGCAGAGAGCATTTCAGTTGGAAATCTCAGTTTACCTGCATTCTAGCATATGAAACTTGGGACACTTATGGATAGCCTGTGGGTCAGGATCAACTATCTTCCAATGCACTCATGCTCTGATTTTTATGACAACGCTCTGCCTTGCATAATCACTTTCAGTAACATGGGAGGACAGCAACATTAAGAGCCATGAAGGAGAACTTTTGCAGTAGTGTCCTGACATGTTCAATGTTTAAAGAATGTCTGGATGAACCTCAGCCTGCTTCTTTACAGTTGTATTTTATTTGTTCTAATTATGTATGTATGTATGTATGTCTATATATCCACAAATATGAATATATTTTGCCTTTCTTGCACTTTCTTTTTTTGAACATTCCAATTCCTCACTTACAAAAAAATGTTCAGAATTCACCTTGAAGTTTCTGCCTATAGAACTGTCAGTCTTTGATTTGAGAACCAGTAGGCTCTCCTGTGCAGTAAAAGAGTCAGTAGAAGAGTTCAGCCTAATATGGGCAATATGGGTAATAATGGGCAAAAAGATGTACTGGTCTGCTTTCACAACCAATATGTTTAAAATCTTGAAATTAGGAAGAAGACTAAGACTAAAGAAAGATGAATGCAGGTATCCATACATTGAAAAAAAAATCATATAACCTACACCATTATAAAACCTATGTTTTAAAAAAAAGAATGTAGGAAGAGTAAATAAAAACTTTTCTGCTCCGAAAAAAATGAATTGCATTCTGTATATATGTGTGTGTGGGCAAAAGAGAGAGAAAGAAAAAGAATGAGAGAAAGAAAGTGTAGTAAAGTGCAGGAATAAATAGAAGTTACTCAGAGTGTTTAGAATCCTGGAAGAAAAAATGGTCAAATTACTTTAAGTGAGTAGCTAACTTTTCTAGTACTACTTTTATTTATTTATTTATTTATTTATTTATTTATTTATTTATTTATTTATTTATTTATTTATTTATTTTGGTGAGTATTTCTGAGCATTGAAAAATAAAGCACTTCCAAGGAACTTAACACTTTCTTTGGAAAGTATAAAGTTCAACAGGCATTAACAATTACTAATGATATAAGGTGTTTGTGAATGCAACTGATACTGCACAAATGAAATTTATATGGTGAAACTCTGTCATAGAGGTTAAAATTCAGCTTTGATTTATACTTTGGAAATAACCTAGCTGCTATTAACTGTTCATATATATTAAAAAAGAGTAAGACTGGTAGCTAAATCCTAATTTCACTTTACCCGATAGATAATTATGTGATTTTCCTGTTCTCAGCTGCATATTTCTTTTTCAGTTTCACAATTTGTAAAATTGAAAGAAAAGTATTATATGATAAGTTATAAAAAAACTTAAGTATTTTGAAGACCAAGCAATTGATTCTTAATAGCAAAGAAGTAACTTTGATAATCACAAAATCACAGAATCACAGAATGGTTGAGGTTGGAAGGGACCTTCAGAGATCATCTAGTCCAGCTCCCCTGCTCAAGCAGGGTCACCTAGAGCATGTTACACAGGATTGCATGCAGGTGGGTTTTGAATATCTCCAAAGGAGGCGGCTCCACAACCTCTCTGGGCAGCCTGTTCCAGCTCTCTGTCACCAGAACCATAAAGAAGTTCTTCCTCATATGGCAATGAAACCTCCTGTGGTTCAATTTATATCCATTACCTGTTGTCCTGTTACTGTCCACCACTGAGAAGAGTTTGGCTCCATCTTCTTTACATTGTCACCTCAAGTAATTATAGAGGTTGATAATGATTTAAAAAATAAAAAAATAAAAAAGCCCCAGAAACGAGTGATTTCAAGATAAACCTGTGAAGAACTGGGCAAGTGTCTTTATTCATGGAACCCCTAAAATCCAATTTTAAATCAAGATGATTTCCAATCCAGCTTGTATGAGTCCTCAGTACAATATTAGGCTTCACATGCAATGTGAATGCTAAGCCTCTAGGATTTTGAGTGGTACTTTGTTTCTTAAATAGATATGAAAGACTTAGAAAACTCATCAAAATCTTAAGTTATTTTCCATTTTATATGGATTTGGTTTGATGCAATATTTAAAGAGTAAGTTTTACCTGATGTTTACTTCATACCATAAATTCTTTCTTGTCATAAATGTTCATCTGTTTTATTTTTTTTTCCAGCATTTTCTATTAATACTTGGCTTGATACTAACGAGGAAGGGTACCGCTCTAAAGATCAGAGACTACTATTCAGGATGAGACCAAAGATTTATAACATTTTCTTTTTTCTATTCTTTCTCACCACAGGCAAGGAAGCATTAGTTCTGTTTTCATGGGATGTTCTAATACCTTCAGTGGCCTTAAATATGAGTATGGATGAGCTACTACAATTTGCATTTTTTTATAGCCTTCTATATTGTGTTATGTATAATGTCACTTTTTATTTACCTGCATTCCATTTTGATCACAGCTATAAAATGGGGTTCTTAAATGTCAGTAATAATTCATACCACAAAGAATATGAGATGAAGGGCAAAGCTTGCACAAAAGTAAATTAACTTAATTTAAATTCTATCAGGGATATGTAGAGGAAATGTTCTGCTGTGGGTATGATAGTGAGTTATCTCATTTTTGCATTTACCCTTAAACTGCAGACTCAGATGGGATAAACTGTGTTCCATAATATATTGGGACATAAAAGGAGACATTCTTCAATAGAGTTTGACTACATTTATAGGAAAGGCAAATGCTTCAGTATCATTGTCTACAATGTCAGCAAGATAGTCCACTGCAGGTATACCAAGGCAGTCTACTTGGTAGCATGATTGAAGTGCCATAGGCTACACGTGGTCTCTACACAAATCATTCTGGCATTCAGCAGTGCCTGCAGCTTATGGGGACCGTGAGTTGGATCATTGGACTACATTAGAGGTCAAGAAGAAAGTGGTATTGGTTCCTGCTGTGCCACTGTCTGCAGCTACCAGGTTTGGGAATCACTGGTCATCAGAGTGCCTGTATGTCCCCTGGCATCTGTCTCCATGCTTGTCCCTGGTCTCCAGGGACTTCTTTCACCCATTTCTAGCATCTTTCCTCCAGGCAAGTTTTTCATCTTTTTCTTTCCAGAGCCCTTAATTCTGAGACTGCTTATTTTTGGGAACCTCTCTTTTCCACCCCATCTTCTTTCTGGACCCCCAATCCTACAGTTTTCCCAATCTAAACAATCTTATGTGCTGAAGCACAGCATGGGATTGTGATCAGTCTTGTAATTGCTAGTGCAGTCCCATGTCTTTCTGTTGGTGTAGTCTCCTCATTAGTTGGAAGATTCAAGATATGTCACTTTTGCATAGTGTAGGTGTTACCAAAATTTACAACTTGCCTATACCAGTTGCAACTAGAAAGTAGCAAGCAGTTCAAAACTTCAGTTTTGGACACCACCACTCCGCTGTCCCTCCCCACCCCACTCCACCCCTCCGGATAATGTGCCTCCTGCTAGTATTTCACAGTTTAAGTAGGTATTTTTGCCTGTGCATTTTTGCCATTTCCTTCTGCAAGCAATTGTGTTTCTAGAGAAAAGTTACAGTGAAGGCAGAGAATACAACAGAAAGGCTTTGACCCCTGTGGATAGGAGCGGTTAACCTTTCTCTTTTGTTCGGAACAACACCTTTCTGATGGAATAGAAGTGTTTTTGTCCCACTGGCTTCTTCTCAGAGATGCCCAGTCTTTGTCATTGTTTTTGTATTGTAAACAAGTCTCTTTACAGAATGTGTTCAGATATATAAAGTAGTTCAACTTTAATAGCAAAAAACTTGACGAAACCTCACTCCAGTGATACTATAATGCTAATCTCATGTTTCTTACACAAAACTAATAGTCTCAGTTTATTTTTTAGCTACAATTGCATAAAAGGACATTATAGTGAGATCTCATACAACTAAGATTTCACTGTTTCTGCTCTACTGTGAAAAAAATAAAATAAAAAATCTACTTGTTCTCTCTCAGGTATGATGATAATTAATATTTCAACACATTTGAAAAGTAAAGAAAGAACATTTTATAATGCCAAAGACTGAACTGTTTGTGCTCTAATTAATATTCTGTTTAACAGTTTACTTTCTGCTAGAATGTCTCTCTAAGCCAGAGATCTGACTTTAGCTCATATCCACAAGCTATATATCCATAACATATTCTATATCACAACAGTGTAAAGGCACTATAGCATAGTAATTGCCAGTTTTCCTGTGCAATTTTGTATTACAATAATGTCAAGCATCCAGATCTTACAAATATCTCAATATTTGTAATCCATCAGCAAAAGAGGAAAAAAATCAATAATGCAAATGTGATCGACTCTGTATACCCAATTCTAAATGTATGCAAGAATATAACTGTTTGCGTATTTATACTTTAGTCAAAAATATGATAAATCAATTACCAACAGAAGTGTAGTTTTAATACCTCCAATATTATTGCAGACTAATTTCCTAAGTATTTATGCTTTTCCCCAGGTCTATTTTATAGCTCATGCTGAGCTTCAGCCTCTTGCTTATGTACTGTTATTAACTTCATTTAGCTGGTTTAAAGATGGCTCAGTAATTCCTACACAGGTTTCAGTCACCTATTTTAGTTCAATGTACTTATTCTAGAGGCCTGATATAAAATTGCAGCCTTAGGCACTATGTTTTTATTATGCCAGTGGATCTTTTCCAAACTGATTAAAAATATGTCTGTAGATTGGAAACCAAAACAGATGCAAACATTTAATTATAGGATTATTGTAATAACATGTGCTTCCCTTAACACAAAGCACCGTGTTAACTTTATTGCGGAACATATATAGAATCATTATCAGTCACTGATAATTTAATTCTGTAAGACTCTGTTTTCACTATTGTAAAATTTTGTTTTTCACAGCTGAGCTATGATGCTTTCAATGTGCTGCTTCACTGATCGGTTGAGAAGGCAACATATTACTAATGTATACTAATATATACTATGTAATATATTAATAATATATATATTATATATATACATACATATATATATACTATATAATGCATACCCAATGTTAGTTGAACACAAAATCTCACAAAGAAGAAAAAAAAAAAAAGCAATGCATACTTATCTGAATCATGGATACTTTAATGTAATCTGAAACCAATCTGCACTCAGAAGATATCTACCTACTTGCTATGCTGGTTGATTTTCTAAAGTTAGCCAACTCTATGTCATCTACTAAAAAATGACACCTATGCAGTCGGCACATATTGTCTTGTTTATTTTACCCTTTTCTTTAACCAAGAATTTTACAGTACAATCAATATGTTGCATTTCAAACACTGTCCAGAAATACATTGCTTTAAGAAATCTGGGACAGCTTCAAACTTTTTAAGATTTCTCTCCAAAAATGTTATTGTGATGAAAAAATTAATTACTTGTTTGTTTGGTTTTTCCTCCAAAGACAAGCACTCATTTTGCCATCATTTCATTCTATTATCATGGATCAAAATGTACAGAAGGCTGTTTTTGCATGTGATCCATTTTTGATACAAAGTAAATTGTAAAAAGATTGCTCATATTTCTTTTCCATGATATCATAGTCTCTAAATTGACTTTTGTTGTTGTTGTTGTTGTTATTCCTTTCAGGGTCTTCAATGATCAATGGAAGAACTAAAAGTTACAACATTTGCACAGAACAAAATCAGTAGATCGATAGTCATCAGTATGAATTTGTATGGTGACCCTTACTGTATGAATAACAAATATGTAATGCCAAATTATAGGTTTATGGTACCTTTGTAAATTTGTAAAATAAAAGGTTTTATCATATGTACAATGTGTTTCTAAAACATTTTTTTCTCCAGCTTTTCAACACTAAACCCCCAAATATGTAACTAGTCTATGTAATTAAAATTTCCCAAGCTAACCTCTGCACTCCTTGAATTAATGTCTTAATATAGGAACTTGGAAAGCCTCATCAACTTTTTCTACGTTATTTAATTGTTTCACAGTTTGTTGCTCAAATTATGTTTTCTGACAAGCTATGGCTCTTTAGCTGAACAACTTCTTATAGGGATCAGCTGCTTACTAACCCTGTGAAAGAAACAAAACAAATCATATTTACTTAAATTAGAAATATTCAGTAAGAGAAAGGAGGATGTAATTAAAATAACGATTATTTTTCCCCCAGCATAATTGCAATTAATGGCAATCCTTCCAAGTAACTTATTTTATGCTCTTTTTTTTTTTTCTTCCAAAAATAGTGTGTCTTATAGACCAAACAATTGTCTTTCATAAAAAAACAATCCAGCTAGAATTACAGTGATTATTAGAAAGACCAGGTTGGGAAATTAGTCCATAGAAGAAAATGTATACAGAATTCATTTAAACTGCAGCCCCCATGAGGTACAACTATGTGGATACAGAGGAGTATTGACCTAAAATCTGAAATATTTTGACTTTCATTTGAAATAATACCTGCATGATTTGCTGATGAAAAAAGATTTTTCTATGCCATTTTCCTCCGTCAATGACTGTAGAATGGTTGCCTCTAGCTTCAAGCTAAACGTTTAATGAAATAAATCTAAAACTTGTCTATCCAATTTTGAAATCAATGCACCAGCTGTCTTATGCATGCATAATGTCTCCTAGTGATTCTAAAAAAGGCAAGTATTTTGCACTCTATATGTCCTTTTCCCCACTAACAAATTAATATTCAATAGGGCAGACTAAACTTAGAGCTGGATTAGCATTTCTTAACTTTCACTTCAACAGCTTCAAGTCTGTAAATCAACTGCAATTTTTTTATATGGTAAAGCTTGACATGAAATCTTAGGCTAGCCATATTTTATTATTTTATTTTGTTTTGTTTGTTTTATTTTGTTTTTATTATTTTTTTAATTAGAGGATAAAAGACTGCCGAATTTCAAGGTAATATATGTACAATTTTAAAAGCATATACCTAAAAGAATGAAGGATGAAATGGAGAATGATTCTGTAAGCAACTATAAATATAATCCAAGATTCTAAGTTATCCTGCTGTAGTTAAAGAAATGATCCATCCTGGTATGAATTATACATGTTCTGGGAGATGGAGGGAATCTATTCTATGCAGAAGTTTAAGTCCTCTTTCCTGACTAATCCAGACCTCAATTGTATCAGCAACACTGATTTCTGCGTTAACTAATACAAAAACATTGAATCAGTTTCTAATGGTGTCTTCCACCAAAAACTCACTCATGAATGCTTCTGCTTTCCTTTGGACTTCTTCCACCCAATGCCTTAGCTGTTTTCTACATGATGTGTGTCAGCAAATTTCTCCTACCTGAGTCTTTTCAAGTCACCTTTTACACCTTTCATTTCTATTCTAAAACAGTTTAAAACAGATCAATACCTAGAGAAGGTCATAAAAGTATTTCAATCTTTTCTCAATATTTTAAACCATCCCATACATCTCAAAATAAATTCTGATCAGTATAAGTGCTATTTATTCATGTGATGAGGATACCACCCTAAATGTGAAATAGCCATATTTTTTAAATTTAAAAAGTACTTATTTTATTGTATTATATGTTGCAAGTAAATTTTCCAAAAGATGTTAGAGCAACATTGTTAACTCAAGGCATTAAAATATGGTGAATCATGACCCACATGTATTTTCTTAAAATGTTTGAGACTGTAATAAATATGTAGTAAATATTCCTGGGTCATTGAATTTTGTATTCTTATTATTTTCGGGATCATACTTTTAGCTTTAATCTATGAGAGTCCTAGAAATTTGCATGATTCTGTGTTTCAAAGCAAAAAATAAAAATAGGAAAGACTCCTACATAGTAACATGATTATAGAATCAGGGACTTGAAGAAAATGTACATAAAATTTACTAAAAAACATAAGAATGGAAGAAGAAAAATAAAAAACATAGAACTGAATATATAAAATAAAAGAAAATTTATGAATAAGATGGATAAAATTCTAAGTGTAAATCTTATTTTGATCACTATTAAATTTTTCCTTATTATACATACAACTGCTTTTTATTAGTCATGTAAGTTTAATGCCTTCAGCTTTAATAAATAAATAAATTAAATTAAATTGAAGTCAGGACCTAAACATGTATTAACCAGATTATTGTACTCTATGAATGAAAATGCAGGTCCCAAGCCTATTACTATCATTAAAGTAAAACCTCTGTGTTAGATTAAAAATGAATGAAGATGAAAAATATTTTCTTACTGGACAACCAACAAGTTGTATGATGATTCAGATTTTTATCTGATGATGGCTTCCAGGATCATGACTACCTAAGTAGGGCAAACGGTTTGCTTTTGTGAACAACAGAAGGAGTAAAACTGTGCATGTATAGCACAATTAAAGCAATTGTTGGAGAAAAATGATTCTAAGGTGATGTAAAGTCAGTGGCAGTTCATAACTAACTAACTAAATAAATAAATAAAATGCATTTACATTGGCAAGACAAAATATCTCAGTAATTTTGTTTTTATTTGTCAATTCTTTCCCTGAATTTTTGCATAGTTATAGATAAAAAAATGTTCCCCAGATTTAAAGTGACCAACTGTGGGATGGCAACATAAATAGCATGAATAAATACAATAAACAGTGTTTTTTCTCTGTGCTCTTTATGAGTGCATTGGTCACTGGTAGCCATAGATGTATTTTATCGTTGTTGTTGTTGTTGTTTTAAATAGGTTTATTAATAATGGCACTAAAGAAACTTTTTTTTCTCTTTTAGTTTAGTTTGCTTAGACTGTTTATAGGATTTCATTTTATATTGTCTATTTAGCAGAGTTTATTTAACTTAGAAATATGGGAGAACGTGAATCTTTTCTTAACCTCTCTTCTTAAATGCATGTCTTCTTTCTATGACAGTTACTCAGCAGAACGTGTCAGGATCACCTGTGTTCTCACCATAAGATTCTTAATATAATAGATAGGAGAAATGAGCAGTAAGCCACAAGCAGTGTGCCCAAAGCTTTTGTCAGGTTATTTGTAAGCCACTGGTTTACCTTTTTTCTTCTTTGGGCTTCTAGTAAATGTTGTATTCTGGTATTCATGAAAATTAGCAGTGAAGTTGGCAGCAAGATCAGTTGAAGAATTTACCAAATGCATGAGAGCAGAGATTATGTCCAAATATTTCTCCATAGACTGTTCATTTGCTCTCTTTTCTTGTTTTGTCAGTGCCTGAGGATGAGCTTAATTGTGGATTTGTAATACAGAAAAAGGAAGGAAGGAAGGAAGGAAGGAAGGAAGGAAGGAAGGAAGGAAGGAAGGAAGGAAGGAAGGAAGGAAGGAAGGAAGGAAGGAAGGAAGGAAGGAAGGAAGGAAGGAAGGAAGGAAGGAAGGAAGGAAGGAAGGAAGGAAGGAAGGAAGGAAGGAAGGAAGGAAGGAAGGAAGGAAGGAAGGAAGGAAGGAAGGAAGGAAGGAAGGAAGGAAGGAAGGAAGGAAGGAAGGAAGGAAGGAAGGAAGGAAGGAAGGAAGGAAGGAAGGAAGGAAGGAAGGAAGGAAGGAAGGAGGAAGGAAGGAAGGAAGGAAGGAAGGAAGGAAGGAAGGAAGGAAGGAAGGAAGGAAGGAAGGAAGGAAGGAAGGAAGGAAGGAAGGAAGGAAGGAAGGAAGGAAGGAAGGAAGGAAGGAAGGAAGGAAGGAAGGAAGGAAGGAAGGAAAGATTGTTGAAGAAGTAATATATCAGATTTTGAAGTTATAGCATCTTGTCGTGGTATAGAAAACTGAAGTGTGAGTCCACTGTGCATAAAAAAAAAATAAAAATAAAAATAAAAAAGCTAGATTACAACCTATGTGAGGTAGGTGAGAAGAACTTAGTCCATACTGGGAAGGGTCTTTCTGAAGTTTACAGACCTATAAAGACCCACAAAGACTCTGAGATTTGTTGACATTGCCTAAGGTCTGAAGGTCGAACATCTGCTGGACTTATATAAAAAATTTTAATATTTTTCAAACAATTGCTTCTGTCCTAAGTTAGAAGTCCTGTCCTTAGCTAAGACATATGGACTAGAAAAGATCAAAGTTTGATTAGGAGTCAACAGTGAATGGAGGATCCAATCATTTGGATTTCTTTTAGCAAAATGTTTTATTTTTAATTTGAATTTGTCTGACTGCAAGTTCCAGTTATTGGTCATCATTAGGTGACCTTCATAGACAATCAGCACCTGCATTTAGAAGCAATTTTCACAGTGAGGGTGTATTTAACAACCTAAAAATTCCACGCAAAGAACATATGCAAGTGTCAAATAGCAGTTGAAAAGCCAGGTTAATTACTTTCAACTCAGTTTATGAACACTGAACATTATGGTTGCTGTTCATCCTGATTTTAACCTAATGTTGTTATGTTAGTAACTGTAATAACCAGTTTGAGATATAAAGCTGTATGCCCCATTTCTTACACTGAGAGAATCTGGGAGCATGGTGGAGGCTTTTGAAATACAGTCCTCTAGTAAATATTCAAGGTACACTAAGGTTTTTGATCAATCCATGTCCAAACTGTACAGAACGATAAAATAACAGATAAATAGCTTAGCAATTAAAAAAAAAAAGGGGGGGGGGGAAGGGGGGGCAGGGAGGGGAGAGGGATTATAGGCAGTAATTTTCTATGCTAAATTTAGAGGCTTATTCCAGAAGCAGAAGAAGATGAGTTTGCAAGAGATAGTAATTGAGTGGTTAGACTGAAAACACAGCATTAGAGCTTGGGTAGGAGTAGCCTAATAGAATGTCTGCTTAATGCCAGTTGAATACCAAAACAATAGATTTTTGTATTAATCCATCTGTTGTCTTTCTACTGTAGTTCATCACCATTTATTTTAACTTAGATATATTTCATGTCACTTTTCAGAGCTTTCATTGAAAATACCACAATATTTAAGATTCCATATTTCTTGAAAGAATTTGCATAATACTGGTGAAAATGGTAACTGCTATAGGCTTTTGTCCATGCCTGCTTTTCTACAGTGTTACACAGGGAATTTATGTTTTCTCTTGCTCTTGTTGCCATGAAGACTAAAATCCTACCTTTTATTCAGTAAAATCTAGGACCTTTTTTTCAATAAAAGCTAAGTATAGCAAGCACACAGTACAACTTAACGAATGGCAGGGATGCATCTTAGAGCATTCTTACCTCCTTTGCAAAATAAGGAACTTACTGTTTCAGGCTTAGCAGTAGTTTAGTCTTGGATCTTACAGTTCTATTAATGCAAGTTTATTATGAATAAGATCAAAATTAATAAAATACCTGTTTCATACAGTACTCTGGTAGCTGTTGCCCTGTTTTATTTCCCATTTTAATACTGATTTCGGGGGGGGCCGTGGGGGAAGGGGGAAGAATTTTTCTACAAAAATAACCTTTTCTGTTTACTTATACAATTTAAATATATATATATTTAAACTGTGGTTGACAAAGCTATTTTGAGCAGTACTAGTTAATGATCAGCTGTATTATGTGTAGGTTGTTATGATGTTATTTATATAAATGAGTGATTTTCATGCACTTTTGATGAAAAATTTAGGCTAGTTGAAAATGCCGAAGAAAAATATGTCAGGAAAGAGCAGTGCAAGAGAATCAGAAGAACAGGGGTGTATGACAACCTGCTGGAGGTGACACAAGAGGAAAGGTTATATATGTATATGAAAGTATGTGTGAGAGGCTATAGGATGACAGCTATAGAGTTCTAGGCAGAACAGGAAAATGATAGGAAATAGACACTGTCACACATCTAGTGTTAAATTTTCAACATGTCGTGGTGAAACATACATGATCTGCAAGAGGTGCTAAAAATTCCTCAGGATTTTTAGGCCAGTGTTATGATTTTAGAGGATTAGATTTATGATTTTTTTATCTATCTGTGTAACAAGACCACACAAGCCTTCTTTCACATGTTGTCTGGCCCAAGTTAGTTTATAGGAGTAATATTTGGGAATAGATCATTATTTTTATTTGGTTTCAGCAGCCAGTGGGAGAATGGAACATTAAATATAATTACAATACTAATAAAAATGATACAGTATTCAAGAGCACACTGCAATATCTGCTGAGGGGGCAGGGAAGCTGAATTATATCAGAATGGAGAAAAGAACTGAAAGAAGTTAGAGTTTAAAAATGAGAATGCTCCCTTCAAATTTTGTTTATTGTATTTCTACCAAGTTTATTACTGCTGCTGCGGATCCTCCTCTGGAAGCACCTACTCTTAATATACTCCCAATTTTAGTGTTGATAACAACACTTGAGTTAGATGGCTAGCAAATGGTGTGAGGACTTGCTATAAGTGGTCTTCTGGTCTTAGGACATCTATGGCCCGGGTCAGCACAACATCACATGATATACTAGAATGAAATAGCTTCATTTTACAGGTTTGAAGTCACTCAAGTCACACTTTGAAGTTTTCTCTCAATGGAAAGAAGCTATGTGCTTAAATCATACACCAAATATCAAAGTGTATTTTAAACTTATAAAATGCTATAAACCAGTGATAGATTCATACATAAACCAGTATAAATCAATCTTTAAATTGTAGATTAAAGAACAATTCAAGAAGAAATTTTATTATATAGATATGTCAAATGAATTTTATATCCTCCATTAAATTTCTGATTTATAAAATACAGGCCTTTGAAATAATAATAAAAAATATTAAAAGTTATTAATATTATAATCTAAATAGCTTTTAATGAACATGGTGGAGCTCCGGTAATGAGCTTCTGGCCTGAGAGTCCTAGTTCTGTGATCATTCTATCAGTTTCCTCTCTGAGTGAGATGCCTCAGCAATAAAATAGGAATAAGATACTGTGAAATAAAGATCAGAGAATAAGCCAGATTTAACAGCTTTTCATCCCATGTATTTGTAAGAAATCCATGACTGCGGCAGCTGAAATACTTGCTGTATTTTAGCAGAGATCTCTGGACATCTGTAAATCCTACAAACAATAAAACCATACAAGAGCTAAATCCATGTATAGAAATAGGTAAATACTGTTAACAGTGGAAGAAAACTTATCAAAGTCTAGGAATACCCAGCAACTATAGACAGTAAATGAAGCATATCACACCCATATGATATAGTTGTTCTAAAGCTGTAATGCTGAAAGTCAGCCTCAAGGCTCTCAGCTTCTAAATCCTAAATCTGTTTCAGGACTGCTATAGCTATAAGAATACCAGTTACATCTTGCAGCTCTAGGAGTCAAACCCCAAATGCAGCTCTGAGGTACAAAGTGAAACAGACAAAAAACACTTACTAAACTATGCCAAAGTACTTGCAGTATTAATTAAACAGCACACTAAATAATTTTCAAAGTAATATTTTTTTTCATTTAGATCATATTGATATATCAACTTTTTTGATTATTCCTATTGTACCATCCATATTTCTGGTGACAAATTGCAAAACAGTAATTAGCAAATCATCTTAGTAACAGATATTCCGTTACCTCTCAAATTGAATGTATTTTTATCTTTTCAGAATCATATAATTAGACCATAAAACTAAAAATATGTAGAAAACACAACAATCACATTAGTATGCATTCATTCTTGGCCTTGGTTAATAACAAACATGGCTTTCACTAGAAGAGAACAGGTTTGCATCAGGAATTAGTTATAAATTAGTACTTATGCGTTTTCTATAAGCACATATGATTATAGCACATGAAAACACCAAAAGAACAGCACAGTGCTCTTTATCAAACACAGACTGATTTACGCTGAGGATTGGTACAGTTTCAGGACTTCAAACTGATCATTACAGCTTAATTGTTGAAGTGGAAAAGAAAAGGTTAGCCCACCACCCTTACCAACACTCTCTTGATACTATACCCAGAACTCAGAATGGAATTTTCTTTTTTTTTTTTCAGCTCTCAAAGGGCTCTGCATCAGGCTAATTGGACAAAAGTTTGAAATATTTTTCAATTGAATAGTGGGATTTTACAAATATTCTCTATTACTTTAGATCACTGTTGATTAACATTTTGTTAAATGCTTTTTTAGAAATTCAAAGCTTTCGTTGACTCAAGCAATCATTTCAACTAAAATCTGTCAGTTTTGCTGTTTGTTAGTACGTGAGACAATGCAACCTGCCTAGCATTCTCTTAGTTTTTACTGCTAACAGTAAAAATGTATTTTGACAGTGAGGTAGACAAATATGACACGCAGGGAGAAATGCTAGGAGCATATATTACAAATACAAGTAGCATTTTGCCCTTTTTACATAATAGCTTTATTGACCATAGTGGCGAGACAAGATATGAGAATTATAAGGGGCCAGCTCATCTGGTGTAAGTCAACATCACAAATCAAAGCATAAGAGAACACTGCAAGTTTGTGCTGATATTTATCAGCAAGTTTGGTTGTTCTGGAATGCAGGGAAAAAGAAAAAAGGAAAACAGGGAGTTCAGACTAAAACCAGTCTAAATGACTTTAAATATTCCAGTCTTCTATACAGTAGAGCCAGATGAATTATATTGTGCTTCATATATCGGCAAAGAGATTGTTATTTCTTTATTTCCTGAGATAGGGCTGAAACATTTTGTCTTTTTAAGAGTAAGTGGAGTTCGCAAAAACAGGCACCAGAAAATCTAAAGTAAATAAAACCCTTAACCCTGAAGTCCATTTTTACCCGGTCATATGTTCTTTAGGCATGTGTAGGCCATTAGTGGATGTGTGCTCTGAATATTTGAAATAAAAACCATATTCTAGTGGATAGTATTTTGCCTATTTTTATTTTCATATTTTTTTTTTCCTTTTCTTCCAAGTTTTGTATTCCTGAAATCATCACATATGAATAATTGAGAAGATGATTTGAAAAGAAAAATAACTCTGCAATACTCAAATATTAAGGAGATTAAAAGAACTGGTTTCTGTTAATCAGTCAAAGTAACATACACATATATGCAAGCAGTCTTACTGATTTCAGATAAAGAACCATCTTGTAAAGAACAATGTAATAAATTGTGAAAGTCTGCGTAACAAAACACATTTATTTGCTCTGAAAATAGAATTAATATATCAATTCATATCCTGTTAGCCAAAAAGACTGGATTTTAAAGATTCTGACTCAGCTTTGGTCATTGATTATTTATATTGAGGAATTGATATATCCATTGATATATTGAATATTTTATTAGAAAAACATGAATAAAACAGATTAGGGAATGTCTTCCTCTTTTTTTTTTTTTTTTTTAAGATGAATAGAAAAGGAAATATTTTACTAGTAAGAGCGTATTTACAAAAACACAAAATAGTTGGAAATGAAGATAAATTTGCCATCTTTTAAGATGAGCTTGAAAATACTCTGATAAATATTAATAAACTATTTTCTAAGTAAGTTAGATTTTTGGCACTGAGATTTGGTTTGGGGAAAAAACAAACAAACATGTTTTGAGAGGCTTTCTGGAAATCAGTGCAGTGACCTCAATGGACTTTGAACCTACCTATGAATTTATTAGGTCATAAAAAATGATCCAATGTCATGAATTTTCACCTGCATAAATAGTAAGAATATTCCTTTCTTTATTAAAAGGTATAAGATATGCTAATCAAACTACCAAAAAGAAATATGAAAACATTCAATATTACCTGCCACAGGTAATTTTATTATATTTAATAAGTGGCATAATATAGAAAAGATGAGAATGTTTTTATTAAGGCATTACCTATTTTAGCACTTACTCTCTCAATAAGCTCCTTTACAGATTTTCACCCCTTGAAATTTCATACCATATTTCCTTAACTTTATTAAGAGGACTTATAGCTCTCACCAAAAGAAGCAAGGAAAAAAGTCCACAGCAGCAAGAGATAAACACAACAAATACCTGCTGTATTAGTCACTCGCACTATGTTTACGTCTTCAAGGTGACTAGAAAGGTAAAGAATGAAAAGTACTCAGTAAAACACAGAAGGCTATAATAATGTTTGAGGTGTGCTGTTTTGGGAAAGAATCATAAAAACCATTCTTTCTCTGCTTTCCTTTTTTCCCCTTTGTATTCAATTACTGTGGATGTTTATTCATGAAAACCAGTAACATTTTGCAATCTTCTCAATGATCCTTTGCTTTAGAGAAACAGGAAAGCACTCTAATTTTCCTTTGAAAGAGATCAAAATGGAGACCGTTGTAACAAAGTTTGATCAATAATCATGAAAGCTGCTTTTGGTAATAACTAAGAGAGTTTCTTAAAGGTTTGATCCAAATTTTATTGAAGTCTGTGGGAAAATCTCCACTAACTCAGTGATGAGTTGCTATGATGATCAATGCTAATTTGATATCAGTGTTTCAAGGATTACAATTTGGGCAAAGGACATACTGAATAAATGATGAGTATTAACAGAAGTAAACTTCTAACTCTGTTCTAATCATCAAAAGACGGAAGGAGGATATGCCCACCAGCCACTGGTAGAGATAATACACTAGACTAGGGTCAGACTAAAATTCAAGTATTATTGGATACGCAAACACTGAAATTTAATTCCTGAAAAATAAAGTATCACTGTCTATGCCTACTAATCAGCTGTGTACAGTCCTAAGTAATATATTTAAATTGGTTTATATGGCCTTCAAGAACCAGAAAAATAAAGTTGAATTTATTTATAATAAAGAAATGAGTTATATTTCTTTCAGAGTATAACTCTCTATATTCTGAATACTGTAGTCCTACCTTGACTATTGTAGGTATGCAGAAGGACATGTATGAGAGCTATGAAATAACCCAGTTCTCCTTACTACTGAATTTATTCCTTTAAGTTCCCACTTGTCTTTCAGCTTATTGCCACTGTGGCCTTCATCATGCCAAAAAAAAATCTGTTGCTACCAAGCAAATGATGATATGAAAGAAAGTCTATCTAGACTGGAGGGGTTGCCTAGGGCAAGTCACACAACCTGTATTGAGAAAAAAAGAAAGGTTATCGTCATAGGTGACTCCCTTCTGAGGGGAACAGGGGACTCGATATGCAGTCTGAACCCAACCCACAGGGAATACTACTGCCTCCTTGGGGCCTGAGTAAGAGACATTACTAGAAAAGTCAGTAGCCCGTTACAGCCCTCTGGTTATTATCTATTATTGGTTTTTCACATCAGCAGTGAGATGAAGTAGCCAAAGGACAATCAGGAGGGACTTTAAGGTTTTGGGACAACTAGTTAAAGAATCAGGAGCACAGGTAGTGTTTTCCTTTATCCTTTCAGTACCAGGGAAGAATATTAAAAGAAGCAGGCCTACCCAGCTGATCAACATACTTCTGTGAGGCTGGTGTCACCACAAGAATTTGGTGTTTCTCAATTATGGGCTGGCCTACACAATACCATGCCTGCTGGCACATGATATATTGCACCTTTCTCAGGGACAAAGAAGGATTTTTGTGCAGGAATTAGCAGGGCTGACTGACAGAGCTTCAAACTAGATTGGAAGGGGGAAAGGGATAAAACTAGGCCTGTTGGTGATAAACTATGGGATGGCATGACAAAATCTGAGGGACTGCATACTAGTGAGATCCTTCAGACTGCTCTACTAGGTGCTGGGTACAATGAAGCACATTTGAAATGTTTCCACACCAATACACACAGAACGAGGAGCAAACAAGAAGAGCTAGAAGGCTTGGCTCAGTCCCACAGCTAGAACATAATTGGCACAAGTGAAACCTGGTGGGATGAATCCTGTGATTGATGTGTTACAGTGGATGATTATAGGCTCTTCAGAAGGGATAGGCAGGGCAGGCAAGGTGGGTTGGTGGTGCTGTATGTAGTAAAGGGACTGGGCTGTACAAAGCTTGCAGTTGGTGATAACACAGTTGAGAGTCTCCGAATAAGGATTAAAGAACAAGCAAATAAAGCAGGTGTCATCTTGGGAGTCTACTATAGACCACTCAGCCAGGATGATAACACCTATGAAATATTCTTTAAGGAACTAAGAGAGACCTTTAGATCACCCACCCTTATCCTTATGGGTGACTTCAACTTGTCAGGCATGAACTGGGAATACCACACAGCTGATACAAATAGCTCCAGAAGACTCCTTAAAAAACCTTGATGATAATTTCTTGGCGCAGGTACTAAGGGAGCCAACCAGGAAAAGTGCCCTCCTAGATCTGTTGCTTGTGAAGAGAGAAGGCCTCATGGCTGAAGTGTCGAGTGGCGGCCATCTTGGCCACAGTGACCATGAAGTAGTTGAGTTAAAAATCTGTGGTGATAGGAGGAATACTGCAACCAAAACTTCAACCATGGATACGGGGAGAGAAGACTCCTGGTTGCTCAGGGAACTATTTAGTAAGGTCCCCTGGGAAACTGCTTTTGAAGTTACTGGGGTCAATCAGTGCTGGTCATTTTTTAAGTACCAGTATTTAAGAGCACAGGAACAGGCAATCCAAAATGCTGGAAGTCAAGCAGGTGAGGAAAAAGGTCAGCTTGGCTGAGGACGGATCTTCTTCTAGAGCTTAGGTGGAAAAAGAAAGTATATGGCTACTGGAAACGAGGTTGGGTGAAATGGGAGGACTACAGAGATGTTGTTCAGTATTGTAGGGGGAAAATTCATGTGGGCAAGGCTCAATTAGAGTTGAAGCTGTCCAGTACTGTGGGGGACAATAAAAAGGGTGTTTTTTAGATACATTAGCAGCAAAAAGAGGACCAGAGAAAACATTTCACTGTTACTTGATATGGATGGTCACCTCACAAACAAGGACATAGACAAAGCAGCGACTTTTAATGCCTTCTTCACCTCTGTTTTTAACACTAAAGATTGGCCCTAGGACCCTAGGTGCCCTGAGTTTAAGGACTGTGACTGCAGTAATGATACTTCCCGCCAACCCCAAACTTGCTTAGGACTTGCTGCTCCAGCTGGATGCATATAAGTCTATGAGGCCCAATAGGATTCATCCCATGGTACTCAGAGTTCTGCAGGGCTCTATTTTAGGGCCAGTTCTCTTTAATGTTTCCATAAATGACAGAACCTGAAGGTATACTAAGTTTGTGGATGACACTAACTTGGGAGGAGCGGTTGACTCCGTCAAGGGTAGAGAGGCCTCACAGAGAGATCTTGACAAAGTAGAGAGCTGGGCAATTACCAGTCTTGCTGATATCATCACAAGACCTCTCTCGATTATTTTTCAACAGTCTTGGGAATCTGGAGAAGTCCCAGTTGACGGGAAGCTGGCAAACATTGTTCCAATTTTCAAGAAGGGCAAGAAAGAAAAACCTGGTAATTACAGGCCTGTCAGTCTCACTTCAGTGCCTGGTAAAATTATGGAGAAAATTATTCTGGGAGTTATTGAAAAACACCTGAAGGACAATGCAGTTATTGGTCACAGACAACACGGGTTCACAAGGACAAGGCCCTGCTTAATGAACTTAATTTCCTTTTATGACAAGGTCACCCATATAGTTGACCAAGGGAAGCCAGTTGATGTAATCTTTTGGATTTCAGTTAAGCTTTCAATACCGTTTCTCACAGTAACTTTCTGGACAAAATATCTACCGTACAGCTAGGTAAATACATAATATGATGGGTGAACAGTTGTAGCTGATGGGTCTGGCTCAAACAGTTTTAGTAAATAGAGATACATGAGGCTGGCAGTCAGTCACTAGTGGGGTTCTGCAGGGCTCCATTTTAGGGCCAATTACCTTTAATGCTTTCATAAATGACTTGGACACCTGAAGGTATACTATAAGTAAGTTTGCAGATGACACTAACCTGGGAGGAGCAGTTGACTCCATCAAGGGTATAGAGGCCTTGCAGAAAGATCTTGACAAAATAGAGAGCTGGACGATTACCAACAATATGAAGTTCAACAAGAGCAAGCACAGGATTCTGCACCTGGGAAGGGGCAGCCTGGGATACAGAGCGGGGGATGAGCAGCTGTAGAACAGCCCCTCAGAGAGCGATCTGGGGGTTTTGGTCAACAGTAAGTTGAATATGAGTCAACAGTGTGCCCTGTCAGTCAAAAGGGCCAGCCATACTCTGGGTTGCATCAGGCACAGCAGTACCAGCTGGTTGAGGGAAGGGTTTGTCCTGCTTTGCTCTGCACTGGTGCAGACTCACCTCAAGTACTGTGAGCAGTTTTGGGCACCACATGAGAAGAGCATAGAACTATTAGAAAGTGTCCGAAGGAGGGCTATAAAGATGGTGAAGAGTCTAGAGGACTATATGTACAAGGAGCAGCTTAAGTCACTTGGTTTGTTCAGCCTAGAGAAGAGACTGAGGGGAGGCCTCATGGCGGCTTGCAGATTCCTCACAAGAGGAGCAGAGGGGGCCAGGCACTGAGTTCTGCTGTCAAACAGCAGAACAAAACATTTTTTTTTATTTTTATTTTTTAGTAGAAACCTACTTATTCTCTGAGAATTTATGAATAGCAGCATGTTTTTTTTTTTTTTCTACCTTTGTCATGCTACTTGCTACTCATCACTCAATGCACTTTCCATGGAACTTCTTTGTGTCACTTTTCTCTGAACATTTCAGTTTTTATACAATTTATGGGCAGGGTGACCAGAAATCATCAGTGTTCAAGGTGAAGCTGTACTGTTGGTTCATGTAATAGCACTACATTGTCTCCATTATTGTTTTCAGCTGTTTGGTTTTTTTTTTTCCATATCTAAATAATCCTTTTTTGTTTGTTGATTTCTAAGTTCACACAGTTTTCTCTTTCAATCTGTTCTACAGTTAAATTACAGTTGGTAGTTTGAAGTATACTTTCAAAGGTATGCTTCCTAGTATTCATCAACAGGGAGAGAATTTGTTCTCAGGACTAGCCTTTTTTTTGTTTTGTTGCGTCATTCCCCATCCTGATGGATGGACCCCATGGTATGGAGCCATGTTGGAGAAGTTTTTGAAGAACTGCTGCCTGTGAGAAGCCCACAGAGGAACAGTTCGTGAAGGACAGTCTTGCGTGGGAGGGACCCCACAATGGAGCAGGGGAAGAGAGTAACAGTGAAGGAGCAGTGGAGGTGAAGTGTTACGGACTGACCACAGCCCCCATTCCCTTGTGGCACTCTGGGGGAGGAGGTGGAAGAGGGTGGATGGAGGGAAAGTGGGTTTTTTTGTTTGTTCTCACTCCTTAGCTTGTTAGTAATAGGTAATAAATTTAATTATTCTCCCTATGCTGAATTTGTTTTGCCCAGGAAGATAATTGTTGAGTGATCTCCCTGTTCTTATCTCAACCCTTGAGCCCTTTTCATCATATTTTCTCCCCCTTTCCCATTGAGGAGGGAGAGCAAGGGAGCGGTTGTGATGGAGCTCAGCTGCCCAGCTGAGTAAAACCACCACACTTTTAAAGCTTTTTCTCTTTTAAGGTCTCTCATGAACCTCTGTCTTCTTCACTTCTAAAACCCCTTCTTCTCATGAAGCCAGTAGTATCTACTCCTACTCAGATCCTTCTCTAAATTATTCCTTCCTTTTTCAGGTTTCTGAATGATGCAACAGAGCACGGAGGACGTGTTACTATTTTGGTCTGTGCTAAAGGCATGGAAGTGAAGAAGATCTCAAGCCACAAGGTGGTATATACTGACTTTGATGGCTTATGTACCAGAACGTTCTCCTTTCATCTGGTGTATTCACTTCACTTATTCTACATAAGAGTTCCCTTATCTAAATAGTTTCATCCGTTCTGATCAAATCCTCCAAAGCCAGTCTTGTGTCTTTATCACTCAGCCTCTCCTCTCTGTTGATATTTTGAAGCTTTTGGATATCAATGTCTGATTCATATGTCTCCTCAAATTAAACTTACCCAAGAGAAAACAAACAAAACCCTTAATGAAATATTTTCTACATATCTCATTACTTTCCATGACCAATAACACTCTGTTTTCATTGGAGGTGGGCAAGCTTTCAACTCCACTTCTCTTTGAGCTCTCTCTTTCCAAGGCTGTTCATTAAATTTACTACCTCATCCTTTATGACATTCCTCGTATTCTTTGCTTTCATTCATAAACAAAACAAAACAAAACAAAACAAAACTAAACTAAACTAAACTAAACTAAAATAAACTAAAATAAACTAAAATAAAATAAAATAAAATAAAATAAAATAAAATAAAATAAAATAAATCTACTGCTAGAATTCCATTTATGACTGGATGAGTTTCTTTCTAAAATAACCTGGGCCACTTGCTTAACTTACTCTTCCTGAAAAGGGAGGTTGGACTAGATGGTCTAAGGAGGTCCCTTCCAACCTAAATGATTCTGTGATTTAATTGCATGATTTTTAGAATCCTTTTCCAATCACTTCCAGTGAATTCCTGTTTTTCATCTCCACTGCACTTCTTCTTTTACTTTCGTAAACAATTAATAATACATTAATGTAGAACCCTATGTAAAATAAAACTAAACACACACACAAACAGACAAACAAACAAAACATCCTGCAATCCTACACAGCTGGGAATATGGTACTAATAGATTCTGATTGCACAATAGCTGATTTCATAATTTCTGCTTCCTCTCAAATATCCGTAATCATCTATTCATTTGCTTTTCTTCTTATTTCTAATATAGAATAGGGATCCACTTTTCATATTTGTGAAAATGTCATGGTTACCTGTACCTCTAAAGAACTAAAACATACTGAAAATATCACTTTCCCACTGCAGAGTGACAACAAACTTTCTTTTATACTTAGGGCTTTTGTATCAAACGAACATTGCTGGCCAATGCCCAAATACAAATCAACTCCTTCTAGATCAATTGCAGGCTAAGGTCATGATTCAGGGTTTGATTCTCCACTGTGATTCCACAGGACACAGTCCAGAAAGCACAGCTTTGTAAAGTAAGCTTACTCCTGCAAAATTCTAGACTTCCTTGAGGATTTAAATAACTTTATTAAAGCAAGTCCTGACCACTAAAATGAAGAAGATCCCATTTTTAGCTCTTTGCAGACTTCCAAAAAGAGTTATTATAAATCTGTGAATCACAGACAGTGATTCCAAACTTTTCATAGGAAAGTCTCAGTAAGAAAATTATCAGTGCCACATACTCAGTGTTTCAGCTTCACTTCTTATTCCTGGGGATTTTTGATGCTGTCTGTTCACCATTACCTCTAGCATAAGTAAAAGGTCAGAAGGGTTTATTATTCTGTCCTGTGATTTTCTTATACTGTACTTATGAAACCCAGCTCACAGATGGGAAACATTATTATAGAATCATAGAATCATTTAGATTGGAAAAGACCTCTAAGATCATCAAGTCCAACTGCTAAACTAGCACTCAACTACTTCCCTGGGCAGTCTGTTCCAATGCCTCACAACCCTTTAAATGAAGATTTTTTTTCCTAATATCTAACCAAAACCTCCCCTTGTGCAACTTGAGGCCATTTCCTCATGTCCTATTGCTTCTTGGCTGGCAGAAGAGACCAATTCCCACCTCGCTACAACCTCCTTTGAGGTAGTTGTAGAGAGTGATAAGGTCTCCCCTGACACTTCTTTTCTCTAGGCTAAATAACTCCAGTTCCCTCAGTCACTCCTCATAAAATGGGCTCTCTAGACCAGCTTGGTTGCCCTCCTTTGGAAATGCTTCAGCACCTTGACATCATTCTTGTAGTGAGGGGCCCAAACTGAACACAATATTCGAGGTGCAACCTCACCAGAGCTGAGTACAAAGGGACAATCATTTCTGTAGTCCTGCTGGCCACAGTATTTCTGATGCAAGCCTGGATGCTGTTGGCCTTCCTGGGGACCTGAGCACACTGTTGGCTCATATTCAGCTGGCTATTGATCAACACCCCCAGGTCCCTTTCTGCTGGGCAGCTTTCCAGACACTTCCAATAACCTGTAGTGTTGCATGGGATTGTTGTGCCCCAAGTGCAGGACCAGGCACTTAGCCTTGTTGAACCACATACAGCTGGCCTTGGCCCATCAATCCTGTCTGTACAGGTCCCTCTGTAAAGCCTAGCTATCCTCAAGCAGATCAACAGTCCTGCCTAACTTGGTGTCATCTGTGAATTTATTGAGGGTGCACTCAATCCCCTCATCCATATGATTGATAGATATTGAAGAGAACTGGCCCCAATACTGAGCTCTCAGGGACACCATTTGTGACTGGCCTCCAGCTGGATTTAGCTTCATTTACTGCAATTCTTTGTGCCTAGCCACCCAGATGTTTTTGTTTGTTTGTTTGTTTGTTTTTTACCCAGAGAGGCATATGCCTTCCAAGGCACGAGCAGACAGTTTCTCCAGGAGAATACTATGGAAAACAGTGTCAAAAGCTTTACTAAAGTCTAGGTAGACAACATCCACAACCTTCACCTCATCTGCTAAGTATGTCACCTTCTCATAGAAGGAGACCAGGTCAGTCAAGCAGGACCTGCTTTTCATAAACACATGCTGACTGGTCCTGGTCACTTGGTTGTCCTGTATATGCTGTGTGATGGCACTCAAGATGACCTGCTCCATAACCTTCACTGGCACCAAGGTCAGACTGACAGGCCTATAGTTCTCCAAATCCCTCTCCTGGCACTTCTTGTAGATAGGTGTCATATTTGCTAACTGCCAATCAACTGGGATCTCCAATGATAGCCATGACTGCTGATAAATGAATGTACCAAAGTGTACATTCTCTTCAGCAGCATGAACATCAAGGCAAATTCACTTTCAAGGGTCAGTGAAGTATGCAAAGCTGATTCTTTCAAAGGTGGTCTAGCATTATGAGATACTGATTCAGGAAGGTAACACTTGCTCATTCAGAAAATATGGTATTTTTATGGTTGGTTCGAGACTATCTAAAAGATTTTCAAAGAGTCTATAGCTCATGAAAACTTATGGCATCTTCTGCTTCAAATACCAGTGGCACTTCTTTGACTTTGTTCCCTGTAATGTAAAAATATTACAGCTTAAAATGGAAACAAAATAATTCTGTGAAACACTCTAATGCACATACCATTCTTTTGTCTATTACAGAAGAGAAAGAACACACTATGGTGAATAAATTTAAAGCTTTAACATATGTCCCACTTAATCCAGTGAACTGTAAGCACTTCACAGAGACATCAAAAGTAGGAATTTGAGTTATCCTACAGTGTTGTCAATGATAAAAATAAAATAAAGTAATGATTTATGCTCTGATGAGAAAATTGACACTGGAGCTGCCTTGTTTTAGATAAATCTCACAACAGACCAAACTTCTATGAAACAACTGAGTGTTTAAAGCTGAGTTCCACTGAAGAGAATTCAGGTAGTACAGCAGTGAAGGCTTTCTAAGAAACCACTTAACAGATCAAATTAGAAAAGTTTGTACCTCCAAATGAAGTGGGCTTAAAAGAACTACTGTGCCCATGGGACATTCTGGAATGCAGATTGGATATAGATACTTCAGCATCCCAAGGGACAGTGCTTAAACCAGGAACTTTGCCCGTTCTCTGGGACTTTCTTCATGGGGCAAATATATAATGGGACAAATAGGTCATGCTGTCTCAGAGAAGGCAAGTTATTCTCTTTCACTGCAGCAACAAAAAGGGCAGGACTAACATATCCTATAACTATAACATATCACAGCAACACTGTGATCAGGAGAAAATCATTAACATGGGTTCTGGATGGATGTGTTTCATTCTAGAGCATTTTAAATTACCAAATTTAAATCCTAATATCTTCATTTTTAGGGACCAAAGTACCCTTTTCTCTTCAAAGGGCTTCACTGATTTGGATTGTGTTTCATTTCAGCCACTCTTCTGGATGCAGTCTTCCACTTTCCTCTTTAAGGCTCAAATATTCTTTTTTTCCAGTCTCATATTTAATAGCGAATATATAGGGTGAATTCAGGTTTGTAGACAAAAGAAGCCTTTCAAGCAAATGGATGAAAACCTAAGGGGGTTGTTTGCCTGAGCTAGCTGTTGGAGTGAACAGTGTGCTTCTTCTCATGTAAACAAGCTAATTAAGGTTTAGTTATGTTAAAACTCAAAAATATCAACTGTAAAATGGCTGCTTGCATTTACTGTACGTGAAATGAAATAGGAGGCTACATAGAAACATTTGCTTCAGCTGTTATAACAGTGAAGAGAATATCAGCCATCTGAAACAGAAAAAGTGCCTGTGGCATAAGAACAGTAGGACTCTGTTCATATGTGTTTTGCTTCGCAGTATGTCAAATTATTGTCATGACACAGAGTAACGTTAACCAAGAATGTCTGTGTGCAGTGCCTTAGCCTTCTGCTATAGAGTTTTGAATCACCTGCAAATTGGTGTATCAATTTCTTTTAGAGAAGTAACAGAAGACATACCCTGCAGCCATGAACACATAAATATAATGTTACTGTCATCAAAAAAAAAAAAAAGTAAAAACAAAGTGGTTGTTGTGCATTGTCTTCACAGAGACACTGCAGAAACTTTAAAAGTGCTTAAGAAGGAATAATTATAAATATGTGTATATGACATTTGCTATAAGGACATGACTTTATAATACATAATTGATTAACCAGTGTAAAGCCCGCTACTATAAATATCCTACTGCAAGACAATAACTATATATTGGGAAATCTTGATAATGTCTATTGCAGCTTCTATAATGGATGACAAAAATGTAGTTTATGTGCAAACTACTTGCTGTATAGACTAATTTATCAGGCTTTAAAAAGGACTTGCTTATCTCTATTCATAGAGATGATAACTGTATGAAAATCCTCTGTGCCCAGTTCATCTACAATAAATAAGGGACTGAAACTATCTAGGGGTAGTCAAAGGTTTTGGTAAACATTCTGTAACTGAATTAACTTTGTAGTGAGAGGTTCTGGCCAGAAAACCCTGGAGGTTGAAGTCTTTTCATTTATCTACTATATATAGATTTAATACAGATAGCAGGAGTCTAAACATCTCCCCATGTAATTACTCATGTGCCTCAAACTCATCATGAAAGTAAAATAGGATCTGCATACTTTTAAACTTGAAGCTCTTTTGTTAATAGAGGACACTGTTAGTGTCATTTGTGTTAGTGTTTTGTAGCAGGCCTGGAACAGGACCAGTTTTTTGTTTTCACATGGGCTGTGAGACAGCATTGAAATAGTAATGACTTTCACTCTGCATTGTCTTTGAATTTGAACATCTGCTCTGAAGAGGAAAGAATCTACCCTTTTCCACATTTAAGCTACACAGATGCTCTGCCAATTTTTAGATCACATGTACTTTGGATAAATTGGAAATGTAGAAGTTTAGCTACTTTGTTATTTTGATGTGGTTTTGATATACTTATAATTCTAATCATAACACAACTGTGATGGTAGTGACCTGTATTGAACTTTCACTTACTGGCAACATGAGCAGCATTTTATTTGATTTTATTGTGAACAATCCTCAGTCATTTCAATGAAATAAAATTGCTTCCAACAATAATTTTAAAAGAAAGATTGCCTTAAGAGAGATTTTTTTAAACAAAACTTCAGAGCAAATCACCACTGATGGGCTCCTTGCTAATTTATTTAACTCCGATAACATTTGAATTGATAAAGTTATCGAATATTTTGTATTGTATTAAAGCATAAGATTTGGAACAGACCCCTCTCACCTCCAGTTCTAAAAAGAAACCTTTGAAATACAAAACAAAGGAAAAAAAAGCAACCATATTTTTTCTTTTCTGTAGATGTAGCTCTGTTTTGAAGTGGTAATGCTAGAATTTCATTAATTTTAATGCATATATAAAATGAAAAGCACAGCTAAAAAAAGGTGAGGTATCAGCTATTTCAGATCTAGGTTTTATCATAGACTAATTCCTTGTGTATGTTTTATTCACTTCACAGAATCACCATATAATTTACCATAAGTGAAAGACTTTGTCTGAGACATAAACATACACCTGAAATAACTGGGATATGTCAGGTCAGATGTACATAACACTGGCAGAATTTACATTGCATGATTATTCTCAGCAATGACCACACACTGTCCTTTAATGTGCATGAAAAAAAAAAAATCCCAATAAATTCTGTGAGAGTTAGTAAACCACCTTTGCGAGGAATAAATTCCTCAAGTTTATCTGGATTTTTTTTTTCCTGATGACTATTAATTATCTAGAAAGGAAGAAAAGACTTCTTAAAGAAACTTTCTTCATCTAAGAAGGTTTAAATCAATGGAAATGAATCCTAAAGGTATGTTAACACTGAGGTTGCCTACAATTCTTTAATATATCTTCAAGATAACTCCTCACATAGTATCTATTCTTGGAATTTATGAATGCAAAATGATTTTTTAAAATAAATGTGATGTATCAGAAATACAAGGTGGTACAGAAAAACATGAATTTCATGAATGAATTCCATCATATGAAACTTTAGGGCAGGTATAAATACAGATATAACACATCTGTGTGGTTATGACTTTTGATTTGATAATAATGGACCTAATTTAAAATGTTTAATAGCTTCCAGAGTGCAGTTTTATTCCTAAAAGTAAAATAATGAAACATTAAAATCTGAAATAGTTAAGAAACTGTGTAATAAACTGATATTTATTTAATGGCAATAAGTAAGTGTCTTTATCTAGGGCTGAGAATCGTACTGACTGAATTTCATCCAAGACAGAGAATCAATACACCATTAAAATCTGTTCCAAGAACTTATGTGGTATCAAAGAAGTACATTGATATTTTGCTGGTCTTCTGAATAAAAAAGAATGCAGCTCCTCAAGGTCCGTGTCTACACACATTTCAGTATATGCTTACATTTATGCATGGGAGTTGCCTTTGTGTAATTCATGGCATAATTATCCCCGTAAGTAATTTATGTTCAGCACCTTTGCAGATGGTAGCCCATGTGATATGGACTGTGATACATGTGATACACAGTATCATCCTACTGTCATAAGTCACTGTAAGCCAATGTGGACAGCATCAGAAAAATAAGAATTGCTGAATCTTCAGGTTAACCTGATAGACGCCCACCAGTTTCTACGGGTCAGTTGTCCCATCTGCAAAAAACAAAAGTGTTGTTCATGTCCTTTGAAATTTGTGGACAGAGAAGTGTGATAGAACATGCCATTAATTTAATAGTAGTCCATTTTCATTTTTATTCAGGTCAAAGCATGACTTGTTAGGAATTATGCCTTTTTTGCACATTAATATGTAACACAGGTTTTCAAATAATTTAATTAATCTTATTTTTGAATTAATTTGATCTCTTTTTAACACAATACAGCATGAAGATTACATGTAACTGCAGAAGATTAACTAATTAGAAATAAAACATAACAAATGTTATTGAAAGACACAGATCAAGTGAAATACACATTCCCAGAAAGACATTGGTGTTTTGTTTGTTTTGTTTTTCTGATGTGTACAATAAAAAAAAAAAAAGCAATACTTAAAAATGTGCTTTCAATGGCAATGACAGAGCCGGGAGAAGCATTACAATTTGAATGTTTCTGTTCAAGAAATACAATAAGTTAGACTAAAATAAAAGAGTATACTGTTGAGTCAGGTGTTGAACACCATGAATGATACTTTGTGTAAGTGGAACAGAAAATCCACTTTCAGGCCTGTTTACCCAGGTAGTCAAGGATTCTGTCAGCAGAGAAGAAGGATGAAAGCTCAGAGCGCTGCTGACCTCCAGCTCTAAAATTAGAGCAGTAATGAGGTTGCCATAAACTGAGCCTTGGATTTGGCCACATGCCAACAAACAGCAAAGTGCAAATGCAGTCCACAACTTAAAGTTTTTGAAACTGGTAAGTCAGTGTTTTAATGGATGGCCACTTTAATTGTAAAGGATTAATTTTTCACTACAGCAATGCATAAAGGCTTCTTCTGGAAAATTATGTATAAAGAGTACTTTTAATGGATGAATACCAACAGTGTTTATGTTGTTGCTGTGGTGGTGGTGTGTTTTTTTTTAATTTGTTTTTTGTTGGTTTTGTTGTTTTTTAATTAATTAGTCCATAAAGGTCTTCCTTACCACAGGAACGAAGATGAAGATTAAAGATTAGGAATTATGGTGTAGGTTTCACATGTTCTTACTTTTATTTTCCTTACTTTTCCTATACTTACCTTTATTTTCCTTACTCAACAACTACTCTTTTGAAACTTCAGTCTATTATTTCTGATTGAGATATTGTCCTGCAGCTATACTAGGTAGTTTAGATCTAGCCAAAAATAAAATTATCTGTATACATATACTTTTGATGAAAATATTCATAGATGACAAGATGATCTACATAAGCCTTTTTGCTGTTGTTGTTATTGAATTATAAAAAGACAACCCTGTTGTCTTTCTACTCTACTAGCTATATTCACGATAATTTTTTAAAAGTTTTAAAGCTCCCACAAGAAACCAATGCAGGGAAAGATGTCGCTGTATATATTTAACTTTTGCATTCATCAACAGACATAGCGACATCTGTAGGGAGGGAGGCAAAACTTCGAGTGACTCCAAAGCCTGAATTATTCCTTTGATAGAATCACATGCTTGGGCAAGAAGACTATGTCCTGTGTTTCTGCTGAACAAGCCACAGACACATGAAGAATTTCACTTGCTATGATCTGGTAACTTTGCACAAGTTAAAATTCATGATAGATATCTGTAACCTTTTTGCTGGTATTCTCTAAATTATCTCTTTCTGGAGAAATGTATTTCTGTTACTTGACTGCACAGAGAAAATAGCAGGAATCCTTAAGGTCTCACTAAAAGAAATCCAGACTTAACCCTAGTGGACATGACCTCATTTACCTCTTTATGAGGTATATTGCTATATACGACCAAACTTGAATGCAAATAAACTAAGTTGTTGAACGATAAGTGAATTGGTCTTGATCTGTGCAAATATGTATGTTATTTAATGACAACTATCTGAAGTTTAGGCACCTTTTAGCCTAGGGGTACTTATGAACTCTGCTTATAACAAATTCTGCTCAGCCTATGTGGCTGGGGAGGTCATAAAGCTCATTCCATAGCTAGGGCAAAGGGTCTATCCCTTGCTACATATTTAATGTATATCTCACAAGTTTCCTGCCCTGCTGTTTACCTGTACCTGAAGATAAGTATAGGTAAGTCCCTTTCCACTCCCTCAGGAAAACGACAGCTGCCATTGCCGGCAAAATTCATACAACCTTCTCTCTTTCCTGGAAATAAGAAAATAATCACAGAATGTGATTCACAAAATTGAATTACAGTAAAAGCAACGTGCAGGGGAAGAGCTGTGGGGACTGCTTCTCTCTCCCTGCTTGACCCCCAAAGGAGGTATTCAGGAGCAAACTGTAAGCCAGATTAATTACCCTGGAGCATATGAACATTGGTTTAGTGTTCTGGATAAAGAGCCTGTTAACAGTTGCTCAGGTTGCATACTCCATTTTGTATTCTGTAACTACTTTCCAAGTCAAGTAGTATTGTTTCTAATCATCTTTTCATAGCAATACCCTGCTTTGGAAGGAAATAAAAGTCTTCTTATAAAGAACTGTTTTTGTTTGTTTGCTTGCTTGTTTGATTGATTGATTATTCGTTTTACACATCTGTGAAAAAACAATGTCCATATGAATACAAGCTTGTCTGTGAAAGGATCACAGGCAACGCTGAACCTCACAACTGGTGGCAAGCTTTACCTATCTTCTCACATTTCTGAAATCTCAACACTTCTACTTCCACACTGCATGCTTTTATGATATCCCATTGATAAATCAATCTATCAAGAGTAGAATAGCACTTTTTCTACTCTCAGTTGTACATCCAGAATTGTTCCTGATACAGTTCCTTTAATCTTGAAAATGAGAAGACAGATTTCCTCTGCATTTTTTTCTTGTCTTGCTCCTTTTCCAAGTGATAGGCTTCCTATCCTAGCCAGCTGAAACATCCCTCCTGTTTTGCTTTATTTTGTATTGCAACAAAAAAAATAAATGTCACAAAGGGTTAAAAATGCTTAGCATTAAGAAAGTGAAAAAAAAGGCCAATCCCTATTCATAGCTGAAGGTTACTTGTTCTATTGGGCTATAAGGCGATTCGCTTTCTTAACTTATTTTGAAGAAAGTCAGCTAAAGAAACATAACATTCAAGCAGAAGCAATCTTTTATGGTTTTGGATGTATTTGGCATTATATGTGAAAAGACTGCATGTTTTAATACTATTCAAGCAGGTATTATGAATTGAATCTTTTTTTTTTTGTAGTATCACACTAAATCTAAATGATTAAAAATAAACTTGATTTACAGAATTCACAGAGCTAGACACAGACTACTTTCACAGTTTTGTTAAGATTACCAGATTACAGGATGTATTCTGATTTATTACAGAATCATAGAATCATCTAGGTTGGAAGAGACCTCCAAGATCACCAAGTCCAACCTCTGACCTAACACTAACAAGTTCTCCACTTGTTAAACCATATCACTAAGCTCTAAATCTAAACGTCTTTTAAAGATCTCCAGGGATGGTGACTCAACCACTTCCCATTCCAATGTCTAACAACCTTTTCAGTAAAGAAGTTCTTCCTAATATCCAACCTAAACCTCCCCTGGCGCAACTTTAGCCCATTTCCCCTCATCCTGTCACCAGGCACGTGGGAGAATAGACCAATCCCTACCTCGCTACAGCCTCCATTAAGGTACCTATAGAGAGCGATAAGGTCGCCCCTGAGCCTCCTCTTCTTGATAAAATACTTCTACTAGAAGACTACTTCCTCAGTTGACTTCAAACTTGTTAATCTCTTAGAGTCATGAAATAGGAGAACAGCTGTTTAAGAAATGTTGGCACTTGAAGTAGCTCCTCTAAGCTTTGCTCTGAGTCAAATTCTTACTCCATCATACTTGTGTTGCTGATTTCACAGTCATCAAACGGGTGAAGTGTAAGGCTGAAAAAGAATGATTCCTAAGACATTTTTAACTTTGAATTCACTGTTCCTCTGTTTATTTATGAACAAAGTAAGAGTAGGAACACATCCCTATCCTCTGAAGGCTTGCTTGCATTGCACATTTTAACAGGATACAGAAATCCCTGGTTCCAACCAATACTACAGGGACACACAAGGGAGCTCTAATGTGGTGATAAAAACTCAGATGTGAAAGCAATAGCTCAGTGCTGGAGTGATGTTGCATTTGCAGAAATATGTCAGGCCATTCAGAAATGCTGAGTGCACATAATCATGCTGATGCAATTAAATTACTCTAATTTTGGAGCAGACTTTGTTAAGACTTAATGCTAACATCTCTGCACTGTTCTATTTCTTTGCATACCCTAGCACAGGCATCCCCAGGAGAGTGAGAATTAAAGGTCTAGTACCTGGAAATGTCATAGAATTCCTTTACGACACCAGAGTATCCCAGGAAGCTGCGAGTCAAGTCTCTTCTTTGCCATCGAAGCCAGAAAGAAAATATATATATATATATATATATATATATATATAACATTCTACATACAAAAATAAAAAACTCAATAATATGATTTGGGGGTCAAAACATGGTATAGTAAAAAAAAAAAAAAGTCAAACCAACAAGCATATGTTACAGAATTCATCATAAATATATTCAAAAGAATAACCAACACTGGCATTCCAAATCATTTAAAAATCTCTAAAACTGTAATTATATAATATATATATTTTTTAGATTATATTTTATATATTTTAAATGATATATAATATATATATTTTTAAATACAGAGGCTGAGACTCTTAGCTCAGCTGAAATCCCAAACCAGCAGAAAGAGCCTTGGAAAAAAATATTTTTAAAATAATAATAATAATAAACACCCTCTATTTAGTGGAAGAGAAGAAAGGTCACAGAGAAAAGGATGTTTTATGTTGTCAGTTATACATGCTCAAAGTAAGGATGAGGTGGCCAACAGGGAGCATGCACACTCTTGGACTGGCAGCAAGGAGCGTAACGGTAATGGCTTGTAGCAGTGATTCATTGCTAGGCTGAAAGCACTGCTTTTCTGTTGTTAAAATGATGGATATTTTTTACTAAACTCATTCAGAACTAGCTTAAACATGATTGCATGATGTTCAAGAATGTATCTGTTGTGATATAGACATACCTACTGTTGTGGTAAACATTAAATATTCACTGTTGCTGACATTTATGACAAATGTGTCAAAGCAAAAATTTGCACGTGGGTGACAGGTGATTAGCTATTTTGTTTTGATTGATGGCAGATATATTTGTAGTTTTAATTGCTTTGTTTTTAATGAACAAAGTATTGGCATTGTTTTTGCCCTGTTTGCAAATTTTAAAGCAGAAAAATAAGAAACTTCTCCTTTGATTTTCTTATCTTGAAATTTTAGAATTCATAGACGTTATGAAAAAGTCATTGTTTTAATATTTTAAGTAACAATTGCAATTAATATAAAGCTCATTACATATATTTATGAAATTCCATAAGCAATCTTTTTTCAGAGAAAATTTTTAGCCTATTTTAGAGGCGTATTTTCAATTAAAATGTCAAAAATTATATGGAGTTTTAAAGATTTCAGATCCACTGATCCTTCAAGCAGATGTCTCTAGTGACAGGTGAAAGAAGAGATTAGAACTGTTTAGAGGATGCTGAAAATGGCCTATAGAAGGTGCAGGGACATACTAATGACAATGTTCCTGGTTAATGTCATTTTAAATATCTTTACAACAATTCTCTCTACTACTTTCATGTCTTCCATTTTAGAAAAATAATTAAATTCCTTAAGTGTTGGAGTTGCCAACTAAAATGTAAAATGAGTTCCTCAACTGTGAGCAACAGAAGAAAATTGACAATACAGTAAATTACTTTTTTTTTTTTTTGAATTGTGAGATGGTTCATAGTGTACCCAAACATGGACTTTGGTATGTTTCATTGAGGCTGCTAGTAGTCTGCAATAGATTCTATTCTTGCAAAATATCCTAAAATGTCGTATGTAGGGTAAGCCCATCTGTCTGTTTTACAGAATCTCCTGATTTGTGCTAGCAAAGTCCTAAATCACACTCTTTTTAATTTTTATTTTTTTAGACAAATTAATAGACATATTGGAATTTAAAAATAAGTAAGCCAAAACATGTATTGAAAATCCAAAACAGATTTGATTATTTTACTATCACCTTTAATCACAAATAGAATTATTCTTTACTGACAAATACAGTAAAACTAAGCTTTTAGCTGAGCATTTAGTGGAACATCTACCCAGTAAGCTTTGCTTATGTTGCAGACAGCTACCCTGAGGAGTGATTTGAATTTAAATGTGATTCCCTTATTAGTTTCTGCTAACTGCAAATATCCCAGGCTCTTAATTAAGTGGCTGAGTAATGTATGAATGCTCACTTCTGCTTGTCATGCAGAACAAAGTGATGTATTTAGATTCCATGCACAATATGAAATTTAATGACACAGGCAACAGTAATTTAGAAAACCTTTTTTTTTTCTTTTTTTCTTTTTTTATTATCCTTGTTTTGCCTAGCCAATTTTTTTTTTATTTTTTTTTTTTTTTGGCTGCTGCAATGTTATAGAAGTTTGCCCAAACACTGGCTCTTAGCTAATGAATTTTTAGATGAAAAGGTAGTGTATTACTATACTAAACGCATAGTTACCAAATGCATAATACACTGTTTACAGTGTTTACACTCACCCCCACCCATTTTTCAGAAATAATATGCAAAAAACAAAACAGACTTTGATGAAATGTTCTTACTTGGTTTGGCACAGAATCTAGTGTTAGATTCAGAGAGATTCTGAATGCACTAAATAGTGCACTGTAAGAGGTTTTGCAAAGAAGAAAGAAAAAAGAAACAAATCAAGCTTTTCTTCTGGTACTGATGGTTCCTGAAAGCTTCAATGACTTTCTGTAATCCTGCTGATATCTTTATAGATTTTATAGTTTATATTCAGTCATCAAACCTCTCTGCTTCTGCTCTGCTAGTCAGTAGTTTGCATGTATATTTTTCCCCAGGGGTATGACACTAATTTTTCCCCATCCTGAAATTTTTCTGTTTGCCCTGATATTTTCTCATGCTCACAGAATCCTCAGTAGACTCATAATCTGAATGTATGTGTGTGATTTTGTAAAAATCAAAGTAGCACATATGGACAGCTGTTTGAGTTGTCAGATTTTTGTGTTATTGTCATGTACAACTAAATGAATTAATGCCCTACTGCTTTTGCCACTTCAGTTCAAGTTCTAAAACTTGGCTATCCCTTTAATTAGAGCTCTAACCATCTCTCATGTCTTGGAATTCTCATTTCAATTGCCTGAGTATTTTCCTCAGAAAACCTTCAGATTTATTCTTGGCAAATTGGTACTCCTGAATGATGTCAGATTTTAAGCTGCCTATATCCCCAGTCAGTCTCTAGTAACTAAATGTTTGCTAAAGTAATCTTATCTAAATAGTGTCATTCTACCTTAAGTGTAGATAGATTTATATGTTTATATGTTATGTTAATTTCTTTTTCCTTTTAAGGACTAATACTTGATGCTATTATTCTTATTACACTATATACCCATTCCAAGTAGGCTCTGCACAGTATGTGTTATATGTTATATTTAGTTTTCTGTCTGCCCTAGGCAGTAATATGTACTTGGACAGTAGTATCCAATCTCCTCTTACAGCTGTAAAGCTCATATTCCTATTTTGCAGACAGGTCCAATATACAGAAATATGGATTGTCAATATGATTTATCTCATCTGTCTTTAGCTTTTCTATAAATTCGACATGCATTCTAAACTAGTCACATGAGCAGTTCTTGAGCCAAAGGAAAAAAAGAAGATTCGTCGCACACATTTTAGGATGGCAGGAACTGCTCTCTGAAAGTGCCTACCTCTCTCCACTGGCCACAGAGGCAGCTTGATTAATTAATTGAGAGTGATTTTTATATGAAACTCTTTTGGCATCACTTGTTTATCATTGTTACTACCAAGTATTTGAAGAAGGCAAAAGATAGATGAAATGCATCTTACCTTCCTGATGAATTGAGGTCAAACAGGAGACACGTATCTCAGGTAGAAATTATATGTAGAACACTGTCACTGGACTGTATCCTGTCAGTAAGAAAAAAAACGGCTGCTTCAGAGACTTTGCGCTATGACTCTGATGTTCTTAATTCTTGTCCACATAAACAGCCTTTGTACTTTGGCCCTTGGCCACATATAAGATCCTTCAGGTCAACAGAACTGCATAGAAGAACAATTTTCTTCCACCATATGTTCTAAACAATAGAGTACACACACCTAAATAGATCATAAAATAGTTAAACGAAGAGTGGAAGAACAGAGGTTCATTTTGTATCATACAAAAACAGCCAGGAAAGGTAATTAAAACTGTTAACTAAATGATGTTAGTTATCTTTCTAAAATAGTTTAATTAGAAGTGAAGTGTTTGGGGGTTTGGGCTGTTTTATTTTGGCAGTTGGATTTCTTCATATTACTCAGCTTGCTCTAAACCTTGACATAATTCTGAACAGTGTTGAAAATCATGATTTGATACTTTCTAGAAAAGCAATGACTAAATGTACAACTCACATATTTTGTTTGTCTTGGTTTCCAACATATATTGCACATAATTATAAAAAAAATAAAAATAAAAATAAAAATAAAAGCAAGAATGTGAAAATACATTGCTACAAATTTCCGTCTAGTGAAAATTTGTTACGTAATTCTTCTCATATCTATTTACATAAAGAATCTTAGTTCATGTGTATCTCATTTGTCATTTTAAGCTACACCCATATTACAGAACTTGCAGGATAGTTTTCTACACATATTCCCACAGACAACTGTTTAATAAGAGAATCAAACAAAAGTGTTCGAGCTCTTCTTTACTTCCTTACTGCAAGGAATTAAGGCAAGAAACACCAATGACTTCTAAAGCTAAGACAAAATTAAATCTGCGTATGAAAATGCAAAGACTTACTGCATCAGAACACATGAACCGCTGTTTCATTGCACAGTTCCTACAGAACTCAATCCCTTTGCACATTTATATTCTTTCTGGAATTAAATTGTCCTACCAGTTGTGGACTTCTGTAATTGACTGTGAAATTCCTAACACAGCAGAAGAATTACAAAGAGCAAGGCCTCAGAGGCTGCCAGACAGCACATCTTCTAGTTTTTAAGTCTTATGAGTCTTTTTTCCTAGGTTTATACAAATACAACTAACTTACATTTTAGAACCTTGATCTACTAGAATCAGCCAGGGTGGACCAAAAATGTTGAAAAGAACCTGGTTTCACCCCAAAGGAACACACAATTCTGGCCCAATTTCTGCGGATTTTTTTCCATCTATTTCTGACAATCTTAGCAGCATCCTAAAGTACTTGTCAGCTTAATTACAGCCTCACCACAGACAGGACATTTTCTTACTCTCATATTAACCTCTACAATATCTATTCCTGGCAGGGTTTTGTTATTGGTGTTGTTGTTTTCGAGTTAGCACTCCTTTAGTCACAGTATATTCTAATGTGGTACGATAAACAGTTGCATAGAGCTAACTCAACCCAAATGAGCTATTTTGTGTATTAAAGCAATAAAGGTATGTCAGCCATGTGCCCCAGAGGAGCTAATTTGTTCTGTTGGGAAGCACTGGCACCAGGTGAAGCAGTGTGCTGTTAAGACTGTCCTTTATTTGGTAGCTAATTTAGCATTTAATGCTAACTGGGATACCTCTGCATTGGACCACACTGTGCCTCTAGGTAAATCTCTTTAGACTAACTGGGAAGTCCTGATGGGAGAGAAAATCACTAAAGAATATCAGCTCTTTATCTATGCAGTCAACTCTTATGTACTATAAGTTATCAGAAGTTTCATGCTCCTAAAATTATTTTGAGTTGTTACGCCTTTGAATTCAGGTAGTCCAACTCAGTTGTATTGTTGTCCATAAATTCATATCTCCTCCATCCTGTATACTACTGGTGATTTCAACTGCTTTCTTACTTTTCTACTGCAAAACTAAAGTTCTTCTTAGCAAACTAGACCTAAGTGTGGTATAACTCTGGTATGAGTTACATCTGCATGGCAATGTATTTGATCTATAACCTGATGTATATTTATTTGGACACCATGTAGCTATTCTTTTAACTGTGTATAGTCTTGACACCCAGACTCCTAATGGCTATTAGTATATATTTCATAACAATATAATAAATATAGTGATATTTATATATTTCATAAATTAATGTATGCTCTATAATTGTATATTTATGTAATTTCTAAAAGAAACACACAGGCACACACACATTAGATGCTTGATTAGCAGCTCTGTCTAGGCTGAAATAGGTAGAAGTGACACCAGCACGTATATCCAACTCACAAACTTGGTTTGAATAGCCATCTAAGTAAATCTGCAGCTAGGGATATCATTATCTGAGCTAGGACTGTTAACTAAGTATGTCAACATGTCCTACAGTCCCAAATGGAATTGCAGTGTAAACATAGGTTGTGTTGGTACAGGCAAACCTGCTTAATAGAACCTGTCAGAAAAAGCAATTTCTTCTACAACTCACTTCTAGAGCAATTTTGATTTTGAAACACTGAAATAATTCTTTGCAATATTGCCTAATAGTTTTGTTTTAATAGAAAAGGATATTAAATGTACATGAAAATTTCCCGAGGTCTCTTCCAGTCCTCTGTTATTTGATTCTGTGAAATGTTTCAAAAGGTTAGATTTGGATTTATTTGTCTGGATTGTTCCCCATGAAAAGGAATGTCCAGAGGGATGCATTTCTGTAAGACATCCTGAATGTGATGATTGCCACTCTTATGTCAGAATGAGTATTTGTTTCATAACTCATTACTGAGCTCATACTCTATTAACCTAACAACAGAATATGTAGGTGAATATATATTCACATAGATTTTAAGATAACATATGATGTATCTTCAATATGCTTAAAAACAGTATGATCTGGATAACAGATATCATTAAAAGAAAATAACACAGAAAGCTGTGCTCTTTTTATACCTTGAGCACTTCTTTAGCTGTACTTTATCTCTGCTGGGCAACGAGATGAAGCTTTCTTCCTTCAGGTGAAAAGCAAAGCAAGCCCTCTAAGCACAACATGAATTCTTAGCTTTCAATTGTTTTGTAAGAAAAGTGATCAGAGTCCCAATACTATCTTGTATCCTGCTCTGAGTCTTAGGATTTCCTAATCGTGATATTGAGACAGAATAATGAACTATTAATAAGAATGAAAAAATGTTGCGTTTTCTCCTCTTATGAATTATTTCATAGAGATCTCGAGAAATGTGCAAAACATATATTAAAAATGTTTATGTATGTTTTGTGTGTGTGTGTTAATGTGTGGTAACCAACATATTAACCAAAGGCCAATCAAACACAAAAGCACAGGTTGTTATTTTTGAGTAGCAAAATTATCACAGAGGGTGCAAACCTACATGTAGTCAATCAGAGAAAATGTATCTGGAAAATTTAAGACGTACAAAATACAGATGTACATTTTCAGATGGAAAAAAATGTTCCATTATTTTGGGAATCTTATAAATATTTTTCTCAGAAAACACAACCCAAGCCTGCTGAAGTAAATAAATGACTGATAGTGACTGCAATTAACTTTGTCTTGCATTTCACATGAAAGAATAAAAACCTCCATATTCTACCATGGCTTTGTAACACCAAGTCTTAACTGTTTTGAGTGTCTGGATAGCTATGTACTCGACATAAAACTAACTGTATGTGTGTTAGAGCACACTCAGAGGGATATCTTTTAATGTGTTGAACTTGTGACAAGAGCAATGAAAGGAACATCATGGTATATTTACTTTAGAAATAAACTTGCTTTGTGACAGTAAGTATATTTCCTGCTGCTAAACTTAGAAGAGGCAGAAGACATTGCAGAGATTAATAAGGAAGGATTCTGAACAACTATTCTAAAGGAAGAGCTTAAGAATACATGTGTAGGTATTTACTCATACAGTAAAGCTATTCTAATCCACCAGAGTGATACAGGAAGACTGTAGAATCATGGTTAAAACTGCAGTGCAGTTTTGCTCCAGGATCTGAAAAGATAAAAGGTTTTCCTGATTTAATCTCTCCAGTCCTTGATTTACTCCTGGTTGATTGTGCTGAAATTCTTTTTACTTCAAAGTAAGAATTATTGTGCCAAGATTCTTTTTACTTCAATATAAGAATTAATCATAATCAATAATGCTACTACAAATGGAAATCCAATGATATAAGAACAACAAAAAGACCTGGAGAACTACAGGCTAGTCAGTCTCACCTCTGTGCCTGGCAAGATCATGAAGCAGATCTTGTTGGTAACTATGTTAAGGCATGTGGAAAATAAGGAGGTAATTGGTGACAGCTGACATGTCTTCACTAAGGGCAGATCATGCCTGACAAATATGGTGACCTTCTATGATGGGCTTACAACCCTGGTGGATAGGGGAAGAGCAACTGACATCATCTACCTGGACTTGTCAAAGCATTTGACACTGTCCCGCATGACATCTTTGTCTCTAAATTGGAGAGGCACGGATTTGACAAATCCAGACCAAATCCACTTGGTGGATATGCAACTGGCTGGATGGTCGCACTCAAAGTGTTGCAGTCAATAGCTCAATGTCCAAGTAGAGACTAGTGACAAATGGTGTTCCTCAGGAGTCAGTATTGGGACTGGTATTGTTTTAACTCCTTTGTCAGCAACATGGACAGTGGGATTGAATACAGTCTCAGCAAGTTTGCCAATGACACCAAGCTGTGTGGTGCAGTTGACATGCTGGAGGGAAGGGATGTCATCCAGAGGGACCTGGACAGGCTTGAGAGGTGGGCCTGTGAGAACCTCATTCAAAGTTCAACAAGGCCAAGTGCAAGGTCCTGCAGCTGGGTCAGGGCAATCCCAAGCACAAATACAGGCTGGGCTGAGAATGGATTGAGAGAAGCCTCGAGGAGAAGGACTTGGGGGTGTTGGTTGATGAGAAGCTCAACATGAGCAGCAATGTGCTTTTGCAGCCCAGAGAACCAACTGTATCGTGGGCTGCATCAAAAGAAGCATGGCCAGCAGGTCAAGGGAGGTGATTCTCCCCGTCTATTCTGCTCTCATGAGAGGCTTTTTACCATGCAGGAATACCCATTTTGTATTTCCACCGTCCAAGGAGTGCTGTATGCACATACATCTGCATGTATACACACACAGTTCTATGAAAAGGATTCTCACAGGGCTAGGATAAAAACAAAAATGCTTAATTTAATGAATAGTTCATAAAATCTGCAAGCTTAATCCTGATAAAAGCAATGTCCAACATTATCTTTAGTAAGTTTGGTTGCAATTTCTTTTAGCTTTTGTCTGATAAATGAGAAATATATATATTTCATTCCCATTTCAAAAATAAGATTTATTTATTAAAAGGTTGCACTTCAGTGATCAGATCATAGGCACAAAGTTTCTCATAATATATGAGGCCTTCCAATGATCTCAGCTCTTTCTTTCATTTGTAAATCACAAGTATATCTGTACAATACTGTTTTAAAGATTGTACTGAAGAGGAGAAAAAGAAAATAATACTGTGGAAGGCTGCATTTAGCTGTAAAAAACCATTTGAATCATTCAGTAAAGCATGTGGTTACTTTGAATAAATGTGTCAATCATTTTTTTCTAAAAAGACAGGAATTTTGTGAACTGTATTAAGTATTTTAATTGTAAAACAATTAGCTATTATGCTTAAAACTGGATTTTATTTAACGTGTTGGTGCAACAACAACAAAAAAAACTCAAATCCCTGTAGATGATGTTGAAAAAATACATTTTTCATCCTCATCAAGAGGATAATAATAAACCAATATGGGGTTAGTTACAGGAAATTATTTTCCTTTCTCAGTTTTGCAGTGGACAAATCAATCTATTACTAAATAATATAGGGACTTTAACCTCACCTGATATCAAATACATAGTTTATTGAAGAATTTTGTTTGTGTCTTAAATATCTATAAGGACTTAGGTTTCTCAACTGGATTTTGGTTCTCTACTGCCTTTTCAGAATACAATTATAATACATATGTTGTTATCACGAAAGACTGGAATTTCACCTACCTTTCTGGTGACAAGAATGTAGTCCAGGAATTATTTGATTGAGTTTGTCAGTGATTGGTAGAACATTTAATATGCAGATAAGATAACCTATGAGATACATGAGAAAATGTCAACACAGTTTTTAGGAGATATCCACACTGATGCAGAGGTATGCTTCATGATGAATAACCACTCACTCCAGGGGCTATTCTGCTAATTTATTTGGGCAACTCATTAACACCTGCTGTCAGTGAAGCTGAGTCTGGAGTAATGTCCAATCCTTTCTGAGTGCCCTGATTTATTATTGTTAAACTTATTTCAGATGTGAATTTTCAAGTTTGACTTGAAATGTGGTGCTGGAGCTAAAGAAGTCCTGTTAGGACTGGTGCTAGTATTGGGGTTAACTGCTGCCTCCTCAGCTCTCAGATGTTATTACCTAGCCTTTAACCCCATTTTAGGAAGCTGAATACGAGTTGAACTCCCAAATACTTTCAGGAAACATAAAATAAGGATCTTAAATTTTGTTTTAGTTAAGAGAATTTAGGTTATATTTAAAATCAGTTTTAAAACAATTAACTATCATTGTTCAGATGACGTTTTCTGTGTATTCACTCACACCAGAAAAGCAGCAATTTAATGGAACTATCTTATTTTCATGTTTCATTTTACACATATGGTAAAGTTTATTGGAGTAGAACAAAACAAACAGGGTTCCTGCTCAGTTACAAAAGAGATAAAAGGAGCTGAGCTGTAATATTTAGCATTAGCTAAAAGAGTAAATATCCATACATTCTGAAGTGAATAACGGTATCTTGACTTAAAAATGCCAGTTTTCATCAAGCTACAAATTTATTTTATTTTTTTTTAAGAGATCCATCTACTCTTAGAAATATGTCTTCAATTTATACTTGCAGCATCAGGATGCTCTGATATACACACAGATTCTTATGTATAGAGAATGATTAGAAAACATTAAATTTATTAGAGATCTATGAATATATATATATTAATATATTCTGTAAAAAGAAATAACAGGAAACTGCTGTGAAGAAAGAAATGTCAACAAACCTATAACAACGAAGGTTAGTCCTGTACAGTACATACACACAAATTACTGTGACAATATTAATAACCAAAGATAATATTTTCAAAATGTTATACACTGAAGTCACTGGTTACAAGGAACATTGAGAAACATCTTGTACAGGTAAAACTAAAATATTGATTCTAGATAGACTATTTCAAAGAGTCATTTCTCAAAGAGCTTGGTTATTGTACTTTAAATGATAGCTTATATGGTTATAATTTATATATATATATGCACACACACATTCTGATACATATATGTGTAAAAACATTTTTGTATATATATGCATTTATATATACACATTTTTATATATGTATATGTAAAGTATTTTCCAGCTGTACACAAAACCTAAATATCTTCTCAGAATGAAGGCAATAGCTACCAGGCTTCTAATGAAACTAAATTCAGATTAATTAAAATTATATATACACATTCAGAGCCTTAGGAAGGTTGTTTGGTGCTCTTCATTTCTTGTTCAAATGCTAGACAGGATGAATTCCAAGGTCTCAAGGTACTGAGATGAAAATATATTTGCCAACAATGAAGTTTTTGGAAAGGGAAATATCAAACAAGAAAATAGAGGTTCCACTTCAAATTACCAACTGAAGAAAGTGACATTGTCTGTGGAGTATATTTAAACTAGACTCTGAAGTAAAGTTGACAAGAGAATATATTTTGAATTCAGAATTCTACTTAGGATGTCACTAAGACACATGTAAGACATGTAGCATTGACATGTAGCTGTCAATGCAACCTGGGCCAAAAATTATACAACAGTTGGGAGTAGGTAGATTGATATCAAAGAGCTACACACTAGGAAAAATACTGGAGTGTCAAGCAAATGAATTAAGTAGCAGACAAACAATCTGAAAACATATAAATATATGTGTATATATATATACATATAATGTTGATAAAGTATACCAAATATGAGAAGCTTAACAAAAAATAGGTGAAGCAGAATGTCTAACTCATATATGTACAGACTGAATATTACTGGGTGAAAATCAGCCCCAAAGGTAACAGTACAACATCTCACATTATGGGAAAAAGTATTTATTCATCACATACTCTGTTGGGCAAGGAATGATTTGTTTGCTCTGGTCCTCACTCCAGTTCACCATAGAGATCGTTGAAGGAATAACAATATCATCTTCTTCAGAAGTATTCATTAGGTATTAAGAATTATGGAGTCAAAAGAGCAAGTGATAGAAAAGATGAAGAAACTGAGCAGGAATAAACAGAATAAGGTATATGATAAAGTTTAGAAGGAAGTTGCAAAGGATATGATTAAATGGTTTACAAAACTTCTGAACTCTTCCATTTAAGTGACTGATACCGAAAGCATGCTCTTGGAAAATGGTTTCAGAAACTTTATAGCTAATAAATAGCAGAAAGTACAGAGCTGGATTACAACCCTTCATGCAACTTTCGTAGTGAAAACCTGTTTTTTTCATTTCTAGTAGAAAATTTCCTTTTACTCTTATTCTTACTGGGCCAAATTAATAATATATAAACGTTACTCTCTCAAGTGCCCCATCCTCCCCAGCCCTGTGTTTCCTTAGAAAGCAGAGGATGCACGAGAGCATTGAAAACAACTATTCTGAAATCTGGAGGCAGAATGAAACTGGATTGAATTACTTGACATATATGGTGAATCTCCTTCAGTTGTCATTGCTAGGAAAAAACCTCTTTGAGTGCTGTGTTTCCCACCTGTAGCAAGGTGCCTCAAGCCAAGAACAAAATATAACAGCTTAAAAGTACTTTAATGAATTTATTTCCAAGTGTGATCATTTGGAAAATATTGTTTCCACTATTGGTGAAAAGGAAAAAAAAAAAAAAGGCTTTCATATTAACGTTTTTAAGTTTTTGTTGTTGTTTTTAGGAAATTGTTCATAAAATATTAACTTCCAGAATGACTTTTTTCCAGGAATGCATTAACTCATAAGCACGGTTTTGGAGCATGTGCTACAACACATATTCTCAGGGGACTTTTGAAGCAGAATAGAAAACTATTTTCTTGTAAATTGCAACAGAAACTACAGAAAAGAGTAAAAAAAAAAAAAAAAGTTTTATTATTGGGTGCCTAAATAAGTGAGATATCCAGTAGATAATATAGGATATAATAAGAGTAAAATTTTTATAAAATAATATAATAGTTATTAGCCAAATATATTAACCTGGCTTATGTGACTAATGAAGACTTTGTTGAATAATATGATGAATAAGGGATTATGATCAAATGTGAGAGAAAAGTTTCAATGTAAGATTGAAATGAAACACTAACTATTCATTTGTGCGAACACGCAGGACAGCATGAGTTACAATAACATGCTTCCTGGTTGTTTTTATATTGTCATATACTTTTTTTTTTTTTCCCTATTTAGCATCATTAGATCTAGGACTTGATTATCCTAAATAATTAAACTTCTAAAAGGTACGCACAGAATTTAGCACAAGGCATTGCTTATTCCTAGGCCTAATCACAAAGATTTCTTGTGATTAATAGTTAAAGGTCAAAATATGTGAAAAGATGTGAAATCCCATGGACAGGTTAAGTTCTGTTGTAACTTCTTCAGATTTAATGTTCAAATTGAACTTGTCTGTCTATAATGTTTCTGTACCAAGTTAATAGGGTTTGTATAGAAATGAAAAATAGCAAATAAAAATAAGGTTAAACAATACTTTCCAGCTTAAAAGCTTTAAAAAAGAATAACATTATTAGTGTTATTTTTATTCTTTTTATTAGGATGGATATTTGCATTTGTTTCTGTTCATTCATTTCCCAGCAGGTGTCTCTATACTGCAGCTTTACTGAAAAAGAACGAGGAAGCAAGCTAATTGCATGAAAATGTAAAAAAAACAAACAAACAAAAAAAAAAGGTGGGTGAATTAAACCTTATTATGATGGAATAAAATAAATAAAATAAAATAAAATAAAATAAAATAAAATAAAATAAAATAAAATAAAATAAAATAAAATAAAATAAAATAAAATAAAATAAAATAAAATAAAATAAAATAAAAAAGACTGTAGAGAGACAGAGCCTTGTTTAAAGTAGTTTCAGGTACAATCATAGACACATATACAGAACCAAAATAGGCTTATAAACTACTGATGTTAACAAGAAGAGATATTTAAATAGTTGCACTGAAAAAGCAGAAGTACAAAGACTAAAGACTGAGTTTTTTGTATGTTCTGGAAAAATGAGTAATGCCTCCTACTTTCACATATATAAATTTATAACCTGTCTTACAACTGCTGGGATTTATCTTCATCAGCAGCTAGAGTGAAAAAGTGAAAGTCTCTCAAAGAAAATGTTGCAGCCTTTGCTGGGAACATAAATGTGGAGGTTAATGAAGACTGCAGGAGTCTAGAAGGATTGAAGGTAGAAAAGCTCAAATAAGAAAAGAAAATTATAGTAATGGTTAAGAATTCCAGTTTGTCTTGGCTTTAGGCAGACCAAATTAAATTGATTTCATTTGCAACCAGATGAAAAAATAAATAACAAAATAAATAATTAAAAAAAAACACTTAATTGGCAACATATAATCTTTTTAGCCAAATAAAATTTGTGCTTTGATGGATCCCACCTGTATTTCTGCACTGCTATCTAAGTGGAACGAAAAATCCCAATTTAACATATAAAAAGGCTAAAATTCTCTTTTACATTTGATTTTAATTGCAGATTTCACAGGGACCAGGACACTTTAGATGACTAACTGATGATGCTGAGAAACCTCTGAAATTCCATATACATCCCACAACTTAGCATTAAACCTCTGCAAAGCTGTATTTTAAAGTGTTATTGTTCACAAGGATTCAAGGTGAGTATAAGCTAATACTCCCCAGTTTGTCCATTAATCTATAGTTCACCGAGTGTTTGATAAGAGCTCAATGATCCATAAAAAGGAACAACATGAAGAGTCTTATTGATTGTCTCATAAAAAGGGTAAAGAAGTGACAGATGACAGACACAGTTAGACCTTTGCAGCAGCAGTTACAGTATTCATGGTACACTAGTTATAACAATTTGCAATTTTAGCACAGGAACAGGAAGTGATACAACACACGATGTGTCATTTTCATCAGTTTTATTTCTTATACACACCAATATTAATTATAGTTTATAAAAGGCAATGGGATTAAATAGGATTATATGATCACAGGTGAGATCTGACTCTGATCTAGAATCTGCATAAAGAACATTGTTTCCTGTATAGCCTCACGTACAAGGCATCGCATGGCATTTACATTCTTGGCTTTTGTATTTTTTATTTATCACAGAATCGCCTAGGTTGGAAGACACCTCCAAGATCACCTAGTCCAACCTCTGACCTAACACTAACAAGTCCTCCACTAAACCATATCACTAAGTTCAACATCTAAACATCTCTTAAAGACCTCCAGGGATGGTGACTCAACCACCTCCCTGGGCAGCCCATTCCAACGCGTAACAATCCTTTCAGTAAAGAAGTTCTTCCTAACATCCAACCTAAACCTCCCCTGGCACAACTTTAGCCCATTTCCCCTCATCCTGTCACCAGGCACATGGGAGAACAGACCAACCCCCACCTCGCTACAGCCTCCTTTAATGTACTTATAGAGAGCGATAAGGTCGCCCCGAGCCTCCTCTTTTCCAGGCTGAACAATCCCAGCTCCCTCAGCCACTCCTCATAAGACTTGTTCTTCAGATCCCTCACCAGCTTCGTCACCCTTCTCTGGGCTCTCTTGAGCACCTCCATGTCCTTCCTGTAGCGAGGGGCCCAAAACTGAACACAGTACTTGAGGTGCGGCCTCACCAGAGCCGAGTACAGGGGGACAATCACCTCCTTAGACCTGCTGGCCACACTGCTTCTTACACAAGCCAGGATGCTCTTGGCCTTCTTGGCCACCTGAGCACACTGCTGGCTCATATTCAGCTGACTATCAACCAGTACTCCCAGGTCCTTCTCTGCCAGGCAGCTTTCCAACCACTCATCTCCCAGCCTGTAGCTCTGCTTGGGGTTGTTGCGCCCCAGGTGCAGGACCCGGCACTTGGCCTTCTTGAACTTCATACAGTTGACCTCAGCCCATTGCTCCAGCCTATCCAGATCCTCCTGCAGAGCCTTCCTACCCTCGAGCAGATCGACACATGCACCTAACTTGGTGTCATCTGCAAACTTACTGAGGGTGCACTCAATCCCCTCATCCAGATCATCGATAAAGATATTAAAGAGGACTGGCCCCAGTACTGAGCCCTGGGGGACGCCACTAGTGACCGGCCTCCAACTGGATTTGACTCCATTCACCACAACTCTTTGGGCTCGGCTATCCAGCCAGTTTTTAACCCAACAAAGTGTATGCCAGTCCAAGCCATGAGCAGCCAGTTTCTTGAGGAGAATGTTGTGGGAAACGGTGTCAGAAGTCTTACTGAAGTCAAGATAGACCACATCCACAACCTTTCCCTCATCCACTAAGCGTATCACTTTGTCATAGAAGGAGATCAGGTTCGTCAAGCAGGACTTGCCTTTCATAAACCCATGCTGACTGGGCCTGATCGCCTGGTTGCCCTCTAAGTGCTGCGTGATGACCCTCAAGATAATCTGCTCCATGAGCTTTCCTGGCACTGAGGTCAAACTAACAGGCCTATAATTCCCTGGGTCTATCCTCCAGCCCTTCTTGTAGATGGGCGTCACATTTGCTAGCCGCCAGTCAACTGGGACCTCCCCTGATAGCCAGGACTGTCAATAAATGATGGAAAGCAGCTTGGCCAGCTCCTCCGCCAGTTCTCTCAGTACCCTTGGGTGGATCCCATCTGGCCCCATCGACTTGCGTACATCCAAGTGCTGTAGCAGGTCGCCAACCATTTCCTCGTGGATAGTGAGGGCCACATCCTGCTCCCCATCCCCTTCCACCAGCTCGGGGTACTGGGTATCCAGGGAAAAACTGGTTTTGCCACTAAAGACTGAGGCAAAGGCGGCATTAAGCACCTCAGCCTTTTCCTCATCTTTTGTAACTAATTTTCCCCCCACATCCAGTAAAGGACGGAGATTCTCCTTAGTCCTCCTTTTTGTGTTGATGTATTTGTAAAAACATTTTTTGTTACTTTAACGGCAGTAGCCAGATTGAGCTCCAGATGAGCTTTGGCCTTTCTCATTTTGTCCCTGCACAGCCCCGCAACATCCTTATAGTCCTCCTGAGTGGCCCGCCCTCTTTTCCAAAGATTATAAACACTCTTTTTTCTCCTAAGCTCGAGTCACAACTCTCTGTTCAGCCAGGCCGGTCTTCGTCTGCGCCAGCTCATCTTTGGGCACGTGGGGACAGACTGCTCCTGAACCATTAGGATTTCCTTCTTGAAGAGTGCCCAGCCTTTCTGGACTCCTCTGCCCTTCAGAACCACCTCCCAAGGGACTCTGCCAACCAGTGTCCTGAACAGCTCAAAGTCAGCCCTCTGGAAGTCCAATACAGCGGTTTTACTGGTCCCCTTCCTGACTTCGCCAAGAATAGAGAACTCTACCATTTCGTGGTCACTGTGCCCAAGACAGCTCCCGACCACCACATCTCCCACCAGTCCATCACTGTTTGTGAACAGAAGGTCTAGCGCAGCACCTCCCCTGGTAAGCTCTCTAACCAGCTGCGTCAGGAAGCTATCTTCCATGCTCTCCAGAAACCTCTTAGACTACTTTCTCTGGGCTGTGTTGTGCTTCCAGGATATGTCTGGGAAGTTGAAGTCCCCCACGAGATCACGCGCTGATGATTTTGCAACTTCTGCCAGCTGCCTGTAGAACTCCTCATCCGTCTCCTCATCCTGGTTCGGCGGTCTGTAACAGACCCCCCACCAGGATGCTTGCCTTGTTGGCCTTCCCACTGATCCTAACCCATAAGGACTCAACCTTATAATTCCCAACCTCAAGTTCCTCAACATCAAAACACTCTCTAATATAGAGAGCCACACCACCACCCCTTCTGTGCTGCCTGTCCCCTCTGAAGAGCATATAGCCAGACATTGCAGCACGCCAGTCATGAGAGTGGTCCCACCACGTTTCCGTGATGGCAACCAAGTCATAGTCTGCCTGCTGCACGATGGCTTCCAGCTCCTCTTGTTTGTTACCCATGCTGCGTGCATCAGTGTAGACGCACTTCAGTTGGGCCATTGCCTTCTCCCCCGGCCTAGCCATCGTTCCCCCTGGCACAGCTCCGACAAGCCTTATTTCAGCCCCATCCCCCTTCTTACCTAGTTTAAAGCCCTCTCAATGAGCCCTGCCAGCTCCTGGGCTAGGATCCGTTTTCCCCTTAGAGATAGGGACCCGTCTGCGGCCATCAGGCTGGGTGCCAAGTAAAGCGCCCCATGGTCAAAAAAAAAACAATTTCTGTATTGGCACCAGCCTCTGAGCCACGTGTTAATCAGGTGGGCTTTCCGTGTCCTCTCTGTATCCCTCCCTGCCACTGTAGGGATAGACGAAAACACCACCTGTACTCCCGCTCCATCCACTAACCGTCCCAGTCCCTTAAAGTCCCGTTTGATAGCCTTCAGGCTTCTCTCTTCAATATTATCACTGCCAGCCTGGACTATCAAAAGAGGATAGTAGTCAGAGGGGCGAACCAGGTTGGGAAGCTTTCTGGCAACATCCCTGAACCTGGCCCCAGGGAGGCAGCAGACTTCCCTACGGGTAGGGTCAGGCCGACAAATAGGGCCCTCTGTTCCCCTGAGAACGGAGTCGCCTACAACGATTACCCTTCTGTCTTTCTTGGTGGAGGCAGTCTTGAGGCGTGGAGTCCACCTCCTTGCCCTATGCATCCTCCTGGATAGACTTTCTACCTCATCCTCACCCACCAGTCTCTCAAGCTCCAGGGCCTCAAATCTGTTGTGTAAGGGCACCTGGGAAGGTGGGGAAGGTGGGGCCGGTGGGGGGGGGGGGGGGCATCACCTGTGAGGTCGAGCAGGGACCTGTCTCCATCCCTCCTCAACTCCTAGGTCCCCTCCCTCTGCCCGACAGCGATAGGGCAGGGGGTCCACCCCCATTTGGGGTGTCTTACCCCAGTACCTCTCCTTCAGGCCCTGCAGGGAGTTGCTCCACCAGTCTATCTCCCACTCACACTCCCTGATAGCCCTCAACCTCTCCACCTCCTCCTTGAGTTCTGCCACCAGGTGGACCAGGTCATCCACCTGCTCACACCTCACACACGGTCTCTCTGCCTCCCTCAGATGGCAGCAACAAGCTCAGACAGTCCCTGCATCCAGAGACCTGAACTGCCGCATTGCTGAGCAGGCGGTCAGTCTGGGTGGTTATAGACTTTCTAGACACAGCACTCCGCCTGGTGTAGGCCGTTGCAGCCTAGCTAGCGGTCGACAGCCGTTAGACGAGTTGTCCGTATGGGCGGGGGGGAACGCTCTGCCCTCTCTGCCCTCCCTGCTAGCCCTGCCTGCGCGAACTGCCGCGCTACTCCCTTCCGACGCGCTACACCCTGTTTGCCCGCCCTGGTCACTGCGCTCCCTAGGGGCTGCTTTTGAACAGCCGGGGAGGGGGCGCTGCTGGCTCCGCCTGCGCCTCGTCAGCCTCCCTCGCGAGGGCTGCCGGGTCCCGGCGGCTCCTTCAGCTGCGTGGAGCGGCCTCGATGCCGAAAAATAGCCCTGGCTGTCTCGATCCCCCGCTCGGCTGCAGAACGCGTCTGCCCCGGAGCCGATCGCCTCGGGAAGAGGCGGACTCTTAACTGTTCAATATTATTTGTAAGGATTCTCTCAAATCCCAATGCCTACTCAAATGTGAAGTTATTCAATACTCTTTGGCCATAAATCATGGTGTTATTATTGTGGTTTTGCTGCCACATTAATTCTTAAACTTTAAACATAAGAGCGCAGAGTAGAACATGGGAAGTTAATGAGTCATAGAAGACCTTTACCTCATAGTGCTGTCAAAATCCAAAAGTTTAAAAGTCAAGTTGGGGAAACAACATTCTGCAATAAAAACGAAACTAGTGCTGAGAAGCTGTTTAAGTGCTGCAGCCTAAAGCCCTTACCCAGACTTCGGACACTTAACTCTTTTTTTTTTTTTTTCCTCAGTATTTCTGTTACGAACATTTACCATGCCTTCAAAACCTCTGCTAGATTGTACCGTTCCTTGCTTCTTCCTTACCTCTTTTGCATTTTTTTCCACAGGGTCCTGCCCCACTATGGCATACTGCCTTGTTGACTGTTGCCTGTTCAAATTTACAGAACATGAACATACATAGAAAATAGCTAGACCTGCCAAGAAGAGTTTACAGATGTTTAATGTGTTGATTTCTGCAGTGGAAAGTCCTTACTTCCCTCAGAAGTCCCTCTAAGGGAAAAAACAAAGGGAAGCAAAACAATACTGAGCTTGTTTTCAGTTCAGTAAGGGAAAAGAACTCACTGAATCTTCTTCCTTGAAAAGCAGCTGGGTTTTGGTGTAAGAAAAGATGAGAAGAAATAAGTAGAAGGAAGTAAAAATCCCTGATCTTCCTTCAGTTCCATCTCTGTATAACACTGTTTGCAGGACTGAACATCAGCATTGGAAGAAAGCAAAGCAAACAGTTCTTTCAGCTAACAGGGGCTTAGAGTGCTTAATGGTGAAGCTGGTTAATGGTGCTTAATGGTGCTTAATGGTGAAGCTGGCTATCTGTGCCTTAAGATCAAAGTTGAAAAATATTAAAATGATTTTTTAATCATTTAAACAAAACACTTGATTTAAGGTGTTGCTGTAAAGTTCATTTTTGTTTGTTTGTTTGTTTTGTTTTGTTTTTCCTAAACAGATAGATAGATCTGCTGGACTATAAACATATATTCATTTGCCAGTTACTTTTATCATGTACGATTAAAATTTCAGTCTTCCACATAGTTGTCTATGCTGGCCATACTCTATTGTTCTTGGTTAATTTAATTCCAAAAAAATATTTTCAGTCTTTAATAAGGGTTGCTGGTTTAAGGCTGAATTGCTTTATTTTATGAAATAAATGGGTGGATAAAATGGATATATAAATATATATATTTCCTTTCTAGGACACCTAGTACTTAGTGTTCAGTTGATAAACCTAGTTAGTACTAGCCAAAGTAAAATGGCTATTTCAAGGTCAGTCAAATAAAAGCTGGGATAAACAATGTTGTGGATTCAGTTGCAGAGTGGACTTTATGATATTGAGTGTATACTTGCCAAAAGATGACTTGTTTTGTTGATCTGACTTGTAACAGTTATATTTTTGCTGTGTACTGAATAAAAGGTATGGGGGTCCTATCTTCAGTTACAGCAATACCATCACAATCCAGCACTCAGGAGTATACATGACAAGTTCATGCTTATATGCTTATGTTAAATATGTGTTGACGTGCTTTTCTGAATCGGAGCCATAATTGCAGCAATTTATTTAGATCATACTATGGTTTCTTAAAGGAAAGTAAATCCCAGAAGGAATGATATTTAGAAAAGCCAACATTTATTTCTTAGACTTTTTATTTTCTATGTGATAGTGTTTACTTCTGCCTTTTATATTTTTTTAACATATTTGTCATAAGGAAGTGTATACAAGAGTACAAAACATAAATGATACTAGCTTGTAAATTGTATTAAAACAGTAGTGGTTTTGCTGTCATTGCTGCATATCCTTCTTTAAATATCCCATGCCACTAAGTCAAGTTATCACGGTCTTTGGAAGTGTGACGTGGAAGTTAGCCAATGAGCAGTTTAAATTAACACTTTCCAGCACTATCATTCTGAACCTAGTCAAGTTTTCAAATATATCATCTACCAGAGTACACAAGGCCAACCAGAGGTACCGAGCATCATGATTCTGCAGATGGAGAAGAGAGGGGATGTTGGATGGAATAACTGGCTGGCAGTCCTGGCAGTCATGCAGGATGTTCCCTCAGGAACAATTTCTCATGAGTGTTCGTTCCCTTCTGCCTTCATTACCGTGTGAGTGATTGAGCTTCTGGAAGTCTGTTTGCCAAAACACATCATCTTGTTCTGTTCTGCCAGTGAATGAGCAGGTGGCAGTGATGACACAGTGCCAAGTTAGTGCATGCTAAGGAGCCTGCTAGGGTCAGCATGACCTTTTTTTCCTTTTTTTTTTTTTTTTTTTCAACATTGTGCGTGTCATTATAGAAGCTGAGGTGCTTTACAGAATAGCTTATCCGTCTCAATGACGAGCCCCAGATGACACTAATCCTACACCAGATATCATGTGCAATGCACTTGAGTTGGCTAGAAAACCAAGGGAAAATAAAAAAGATCAATGATGAACAATTATTTTGTCATCGCATTATTTTTTTGATCATAATGTTTGGTAACTTTGTGAAGAAGGCCATTTTTCTTGTTGTGGCTTTAAAAAAATAAAAGGAAGATATGGACTCTGAAAATAGTGTAGAAAGTGAAATTGTAGGCCACTTAACCTGCATTGTCAGAGTTTGTACTTGATATGAGACTTCCCATAGTTTATACTTAGGAATAGAGCTATGCTACATGACAATCAGTAGACTCTACATTACTTATGTACTTTGTAGATGAACTGCCTCACATATTTATCACAAAGAACCCATTCAACCTAATGAAAGGGCAAGACAATGTTGCACATGCCCAGAAAAAAAATTTACACGTTAGATAGATGACAGACAGGTATAGCCACAGAGATAAGTAGCAAAATATTTATTGAGATTTAATTTCTTTAGGTGCGTCGGAAACTCAGTTTAAATTAGGCATCTATTTTAATGGTCTATTAAAAAATGTCAATTATTGAATGGCTTAAGTGCACTTAATTAATTTTTAATTTTGAAATCTCTTGGTCAATCTTATTCTACAGGGAGTTTGGTAAAACTGAAGTACTGTGAAGCTGCTAAATGAAATATTACAGTATCTTTTTTCTTTTCCTTTTTTCTATTTCATTTTTTATAACTATTTTGATTTTACATGGGAAGTGAGTCTCAGGCTTGGTCCCTGAATGTAGCAGCAACAAACTAGTGAAGAGAAAGCTGAAAGTGAAAGTGAAAGTGAAAGTGAAAGTGAATGTGAATGTGAATGTGAATGTGAATGTGAATGTGAATGTGAATGTGAATGTGAATGTGAATGTGAATGTGCATGAGATGGGAAATACGAAGAAAGGGTCAGACTGGAGGGGAGTTTATCTTAAGTACCACACCTTTGAAAAACAACACTTTAAAGTGTTTTCTCTAAACCTTTCAAAGGGATAGAAACTGAAAAAGAGCTAACTAGGGGATAAGTACTAGGAGGATAAGCCAGCTGGAAGACAAAGCTCTCCCTCTTTGTAGCAACATGTGAGCCCTTTAAAATCTAGCTGATTAGATAGCATGCACAACAATTGCACAGTTAAACATACAGTATACACTATTCTCCAAGTGCCACTATTGTGCAGGTAATGTGAATTGATGGCTGTAGTGTGCTATATGTATGTAGAATTATTAACAAAACTTTTTTAAAAAAAATTTTTATTAATAAAAAGCCATCGGAGTGCTTTTTAAATTGCATGAATGGGGACCAGTTTATCAACTACTGAAATGCAGCCATTGTTACTGTGAAAACCAGGAACACTTTCATAATGCACAGCTGAGAAAGAACTGATGTAGCGAATTGGATTTGTAGGACAATTGAGTCAAACGGAATGCAATTTTTATGGAACTAGTATAAAAACTCATGAAAACCAAAAGGTCTGATCAGCAATAACTGAAATCAATAAGCATCATCAGGATTCTTTGTAAAGCATAATTGTTAGAACTAGAAATAAAGGAATAATAACATAAAAAAGGAAGAACTGCAAGATTTCCAAGTGTAAGAGCTGAAGTATGAAACTTGTTTCTGAGACAATTTATTTACCCATCTTCCAAATGACCTACTTGCATTTTCTGGCCTGAAGTGGAGGGGAAAGAAAAAAAAAAAAAAACCTGAAGTCACATTTTCACCTTTCTGAGAAATAAATGACACAATCTTGAATAATATGCATTAACAATATATTATTTGTGTTGATAAATGACAAAAACATAGATTTTGCATGAATTTGTCTTATGTTTCTCTTCTCTTAGCCCTCTAATTTCATCTACAGTGACTTCGTCATGCAAACTGTCTTTTAGAACCTACCATCTTCTTTCTCCTCTTCAAGTTTATCTAGATAATCTGTGCCACCTGTTATTGGAGTCTACATATGTAATGAACAGATCATATTTTTTATCTGAAAAAAATCATTTTCTTTTTTTTTTCAAAGATCTTTATGCTTTAACACACATGAACTTTATCTGCTGCCCATGTGCGAAACATGGCTCATTGTCTGGAAAATATATATTGCTTGGGCATTAAAGATTAATTTGTTTGAAATTTTCTTAAATATCTGATTTATAAGATAAGCTTGATGTTTGCAACAAGTAAAGTATCAAGTCTGTGCAAATGAAGAATGAAAACTTTCTGTCAAGTATCAAGATGGTAATTTTCTACTTGTATATTTGTGTTTTTTCAAACAGTGCTTTGACAGTTTTGTGGAGGTGGAAGAGCTTGAGCAAACTGTGAAAGATAATCTGATGTATTTACTGTGAACAAGTTGTAACAATACTAACAATCAGGAAAGGATAAGAGGAAAGCTCGGCATGGGGCTTGGTAGGAGAGTAAGTTTTCTGATCTTTCAAAAATAGGACAGATTATCAAAGAAGAAAGAGTTGAAGATTATGGTATAGGAAAAGAAAGTTTATAGTAAAATATGAGCTCTTCAATTTTCTATGCCTGAACTGGAACATTTTTTCGAGACTCATTTTATTTTTTTTCTCACTTGTGCTATCTGTATTTTGCAAACAGCAAAGTGAACAGTTCGCCTCTGAAATCTGACAGACTCTAATTTACAGTGTCTTGTAGTTACTTAGATAAGTGTTTTAGACTACAATTTTTGTAGAATGACATCAGGAAAAAATAATCTGTAGCTATAGTTTCACCAGTCTCCAAATTCAATGGAAAAAACAAAAAAGAAAAAAAAAGTCTGCATCCTTTGACAGGCTCTGCAACTTTTTTAGCTATAAAGTTTGAGCAACACAAAGAAAGGAAAGTAGGGAGATGTAGGTGACATCTTTTGACATGATTAGGAATAACAGATGTTTGTGATTTGAGTGCGTCGCAGTTCTTGCTTTAGTACCATTATGATACTAAATTAGTGATGGAAAGGCAAGTCCCAGTAGTAAACCACAACAAGGTTATTGCTAACATTAGGTAATTGGTTGTATATTCATGTTTAATTAATAATCTTGAGATAGCAAATCAAATATTTTCATGAGCTTCAACAAGCAATCACTAAAAAACAGTATCCAAAGATGTGTCAATAAAAAACATTGTCATTCATGTCACAGTCTTTTAAAAGCTTTGAAAAGTCTTTATAAAGAGGAGAAGCTTTTTCCCAAGAAATTATTCTGTTTCTAGAACAACTTGAATTTCTTTAGATTGGCCTTGTTTCTGCATTTGGATTTTTTTCTTGCTTTTTAGCAATATTCAGTTTATGCTCTTTTTGTCTCTACCTAATCTTAGGTAGAAAGTTTCACATAGTTATTTCAGTCTATTTATTGCAGAATGAGAAACACTGGCTAATACAGGAAAAATCTAAAATGTTCCAAAATCTGGGGATATATAGACAATCATTTTCAGACCTTTTACTTACTATTTCTTTAATATATATTTATAGTGTAAAATAAGATCAATGGAGGACAACAATGTGAAAAACTTTCCCCATAGCAAGTGAATAAATCTGTACTTGTTACTGCATCTTCAGTTGCATTGAACTGTATTACATTCATAATTACTGATACTGATATCTTCTACTCTACTCTCAAAAAAGTTTTTTCCCTTGTTTCCTGGTGCCTGTACTCATTTCTCCACACCGCTTGGTTTCTACTTAATGCTGTCACAGGGGAGTCAAAGCAAAATTTCTGCTGTATTTGGAGACAGCCAGCTGATGGAAGTTATATCTGAGATCCTAGTTTTGTTGAGAACATCTTTCCTTGAGTAAAAAGAAAAAAAAAAGTATGGACTTCATAGATTCTTCAAAACCAACTTTATATATTTACTCCAACAAGTACAAGGTTCTCTTAGGTGTTATCACAGCTACAGTCCACCAGCAGGGAGTCTATGGGAACCATCATATCCCTCTATGTTTTCTTTTCAGATACCGTAAACTATGTGAGGTTTATCTCAGTTATTGTTTCCAAGGGGCCTTTTTTTTATACAAAACACTTTGAAACTCTCCGTCATGTATCAACATATTTGATTTGAAATGTTTCAGTGTTGGCAAGAATCTTTCCTGAGTACCTTTGATTCCATCTATTCTTAAGCTAAGTGAATAGTCTATACTTTTCCTTGCCTTGATAATATCTCATTTATGCTGTTTCCACGGACCTTTACAAGATTGTTGAAATTGATGAGCTGTTCTACCATATTAAGCATTTTTTCTCTTTTACAATTTCAAGGCTTTGTCATAATTTTACAAACAAAATAGTGTTTGCCTTTTTTGCTCAGTTGTGTCCATAATATCAACAATATTTGGGTTTCTATCTACTTAATTATTCTTTAGATCTTAGCAGTGATAAGAGAAAAAGCAAGGAAATACATTTCATAGTATTCATGTTAAACTATATTCTTGTCCTGAGGACATTAACAACTGTTGAGTTTTGATGCAACATAAAATGATTCTACAATGTCAGTTTGCTCTATCAATCATTTTAGTCTATCAAACCAAAGATCTAGCAAATATCTGGGGTCTATCAATCACCTTTGAAATTGACTGAGCATTAATGTGAAGTAGTTTTCAACCAACATGTTCAGTATAAATGTTCTGTGTGAAATCTCTTGATCTTGACTACAGGTTGTTCTTCAAAATTTATATACATTGTTTATCAGAGCAGTATGATTTCTTTTTAGCTTTTGAAACCAGTGACTGATTTCAGGGTTATTCCCCATTTCAGTCTACAACCACATATCTTCTTTCACACAGTGTTTTCACACTGCAAGGCACAACTGCTTTCCAGTGTTTTATTTGCTTTCTTATTCTTTGCCTCTCCTCATTTTTTATTGTTCTTAACATTCTTTTCTAGTGTTCTCCTCTGACTAGCTCTGTTTTCCTTGGCTTTAAGTACTGAAGCTTGAATTTCATTGTGCAACCCATTTCTCTTCCATTCTAGTCTTTGTCTCTGTGTCTCATATCTACTCAGTTCATCTTGGGATTTCTTTCTCGGAGTCATTTCCAGTTTGGCAAAGTTAAAATTGTGGCTGTCCTTGATATGACTATTCAGTGTGCTTTTACATTTGTCTGAATATAATCTATTTGATTTTCTGAATTCACCATCTGCTGAGTTGTGTTTGCTAGGTAACATGAAGTTGGATAAAACCAGGCTGTTCACTAAACATAAATCATTGAAATTTTCATCATTTTGATAATGATTTCCTTTCGATGCTTTCCCAACGCTCTATCCATTTCTTGGTTATGGCATCCTAAACTGACATTTACAATATATAAATCATGTTTTGATTTTCTTCTAACCAAGCAATAAGGGTAAATGTGGAAGATACCTTAGTTCATTATGGTTATGTTTCTGTGAAAGGGAATAGCATGTCTCCATTGATATCCTTCACTACCGTTGTTGAGTTTGGATATTGTAGTAGTTGATCAAAACTGATGTGACTGGATGAATGGCACTGTGAATGCTATGCTTGAAGATCTTTTTGTCACTGAAATATGTACAGGCAAAATCTCCATTTTAGAGATTTTTTGGAGATAGAGATACTTGGAACATATGCTGTCTGCACCACCCATTCACTCTCACTGATGTAATGGATTCTCACTACTCAAAAATGTAGTATGTTTATCATTGTGCTTTCTTAGTGATAACATCAGCATTTTGAGGAACTTGCTTTTTAGGGGTGATTCTATTAGAATAGTAATTTATTCCTATGCCTGTGACTAGCAAAATTTTTACAAGTGAGGCCTTTATTTCACATTTACACACATTTACATTTATCCAAACTTAGGAAAACATCTATACAAAGTAATCCCATCAACCATGAACAAAGCAATTACGCTGTAATATCCTTGCACACTGTTGTAATATGAGCTCATTCAAGACAATAAAATCGTATACTACTTGCATATATCTTATTTCTGTCTCAGAAAAAAAAAAAAAAAAGCACTTCAAAGTCCACTGATGTTTCTTTAATAATATACTTTCTTTAATAATACACATTCCCACAAGTGTATTTGCTTTCAACTTAAGCTGAATGTCAGTAAGATGGTAGTCAAGAAATCTCACATTGAATTCACAGAATCACAGAATCGCCTAGGTTGGAAGAGACCTCCAAGATCACCTAGTCCAACCTCTGACCTAACACTAACAAGTCCTCCACTAAACCATATCACTAAGTTCAACATCTAAACATCTCTTAAAGACCTCCAGGGATGGTGACTCAACCACTTCCCTGGGCAGCCTATTCCAATGCCTAACAACCCTTTCAGTAAAGAAGTTCTTCCTAACATCCAACCTAAACCTCCCCTGGCGCAACTTTAGCCCATTCCCCCTCATCCTGTCACCAGGCACATGGGAGAATAGACCAACCCCCACCTCTCTACAGCCTCCTTTAAGGTACCTGTAGAGTGCGATAAGGTCGCCCCAAGCCTCCTCTTTTCCAGGCTGAACAATCCCAGCTCCCTCAGCCACTCCTCGTAAGACTTGTTCTCCAGGCCTTCTAAGGACTTTGTTTTGAGATTGCAATTAATTCCCTCAAGAAAACAAAGTTAATGCAGTGGCCTTGTCTTCACTGGTCATACTCTCTTGTGACATAGTCTCTTTAGTTGACAAACACTGTCCCTGGAATGCCAGCAAAACTCCCACCTCGCAAGCACTACAATAAAGCCTTGCAAGTTTCTGGAAAGTAGTTTCTGAATCTGAGCAGAAGTCAAAGTCATAATCCATTGTGACCATGAAGAAACTGAAAATTACTTCAAGCTATGACAGTTTGTAGCTCAAGTCAACCAAGCATGAGAGAGAGAAGTGGATTTTTGCACCCTCTGCCACAGGATGCTCATTTTGTGCTCCCTTGGTTTTAAGATGTCTTAAACTAGGTCATAAAATATTCAGCACATAATATCACACCCTTTTCATTGAATTCATTAAGACAAGTTGCTAACAAACAGAAGCAAAAAGCCAATTAAGAGAATATCACAAAACAAAACAGAGGGAAGAATTAAGATGGCTGGAAACTGTAGCGCAGCACCAACAGCCACAAGAAGTCAAAAATTCTTGAAAGTGAAGGGGTCAATGAACAAATATTTTTAATAAAATTTTATTAGCAATTCTATTAGTTGCACTTATTAGCTTCACTGTGCTGCAGAAACACAGAAGGGTAATATGAATGCCTTATTTGTAATACAGCAAACCAAAACACCTCCAGGGTGTAGGTACTCCAAAGAATTTTATTTTGCTACCCATTGCTATGTTTATTAAATGTCAGCACATTGTTGCCTTATCAGCTGGAATAGTGTAAAAGACTTTACCATTAATATAATTCAATCATCCTCAGTGTTACTGACCAGACTCCATGTAATCCTTATTTCAGCTGAAGGAGGCTAATTCTGCACATCTAAAAGCTAGTAACTTCAGCAGGAATAGGATGACATTTTAAGAAAATAACCTTCTCCACAGGACATTGAATCTTTACAGTGCTAAACATCACAACATTGCCTTTAAGAGACATAATATCAAGCATTACGTGCAATTAATGGATTAATTAGTATAATGCATGTTTAAGCATGTATATTCTTCAAAAGATACTTCCTTCTGAATTTAGCTGCGATGGTTTCATATGAAAACTCTTCACTTTCCTCAAAAGACTACTGAAGTAGTAGCCTCTTTTTTAATTCTAAAAAAACTTCTAAATAAAATTCTAAGTTTACCTCCACAACAAATTCCACCTATTTTATGACAGTTCTAGCTACTGCAGCCTCTAAAGGGGACTTGATAGAATAAGGTGTTGGTTGCCAGACATCTGAATGTGAGCCAGCAATGTGCACAGGTGCCCATCCTTGCCTGCATCAGAAGGAATTAGGGAAGCACTAGGGAAGCGATTGTCCCCTTGTACACAGCACTGGCAAGACCACACCTCAGCTATTGTGTTCAGTTTGGGCCCCTCACTACAAGAAGGATATTGAATTGCTTGAGTATGTGCAGATGAGAGCAATAAAGCTGGTGAAGGGACTAGAAAACAAGAGATACGAGGAGTGGCTGAGGGAATTGGGGTTGAGAAGAGGAGGCTGAGGGGAGACCTAATTGCTCTCTGCTGCTACATGGAAGGAGGTTGCAGTGAGGAGGGTGTCAGTCTCATTTCTCAGGTGACAAATGACAGTGGTGGGGGGAAACAGCCTCAAGTTGCACCAGGAGATGTTTAGATTGGATGTTAGAATTTCTTCACAGAAAGGGTAGTTAGGCATTGGCACAGGCTGCCCAGGGAAGTGGTGGAGTCACCATCCCTGGATTTTATTTAAGAGACACATGGACATGGTGCTTAGGCACTTGGTAGTTCAGGTTGGTGGTTGGACTTGATGACCTTGAAGGTCTTTTCCAACCTAGATGATTTGATTTTGTGAATTATAGTCATACTAAGGAAAGGATTGTACTTCCTTCTGGGAACATTACTTGGTCCACAATCTCACAAGAAGTGAGAATTTAAAGATATTCTTTTATCAAGAACATTTTCAAGTTCTGTTTTTCTGGTTTTTTTCTGTTTTTTTTTCTGTTTTTTTTTTTTTTCTGTTTTTCAGGCTATTACTTAAACAATAAGAAGAACAGAACACACATATACATAATAGAGCAAAACAATGTTATGAGGAACTTTGTATTATTATCATCTTGCTGTCTTGCTAGCATCCTTGCCAGACTTTTTCTATTTCTTTAGCCTTTTGAAGGTGTTAGTCTTGTGCTACCATGTTCACACTTCTATGCAGAGATTTTTTTCCATTTACAGGAAAAATAAATCCTTCCTGAACTATAACAAATAGAAAATTAAAATATATATATATGTATATTTTTTAAAGAATTGCTCAGCTGGCTGAATAAGTAAAAAATGTGAGACAATGTTAAATATTTTGTGAAACTGAACAAATTTGACATAATTATTTCAAATACATATGCATACTATATGATCAGCTTTGTGAGCTGGATATATACTGAATTATTACATTGAAAAAATAAAACAGATCAAAGAAACTTCAGGTAGACAGGCTCTTAAATTATTTAATTATAAAAATGTGTCTGAGGAAGCAAGTAAGTATGTATTTCTCATATAACTCAGTGGAATTTAGTTACTTAGGCTCTGAAAAATGTAGTAGGGTTTTTTGGTTTTTTTTTCTTATTGGTTCACCCACAAGAAGTTGTACACTCATAGGGCCAATACAACAAAATAATAATTACACTTAGGGCTTGTTTTTAACATTTGTGATAACTATTTTTACTTACACTAATCACATGGCTGTTTTCTAGAACAGACAAAAGTGCAATTAGAACTGGTGATCCTACTGAGATCTAAGTCTTTTGAGAAGTGACTTATGACAAAGCATTGGGTAAGCATGATATGAGAATTTTAGAACATTTTGAATCTTTTTCAGGTTACAAGTCTTAGTACAGAAGATTGAGGGAAAAAAAATAGACTTCTGTAGGAATTCCTAAGAGGTTAAGGACTTTATAAGGTTTTTCCTCCAGTCACCCAAAAAAATGTATACATGATTGAGCCAAGCTGTAAAGGGTACCACCAGAGCCTTATCTGACTCATTAAATTGCATCTGGGCTAAAGTTCCAGTGGGGGACTTTGGGAATACTGTCTGTCTCCTGTGTTAATAATTAAGGTTCTACACCACATGCAGTATAGCAAACTTCCCATGTGCATATAAAATTTGCTGTCCAAATTATCTGAGTGTGCAATCGTATTTTTTTTTTTTCCATGGGCATTAGTGCAGGTAAGATTTGACTTCTGGAATGTTCTAAGATAACTGGCACAAGAAAAAGGGGATAGCTTTTCAAAGGAAATTCAATGTTAAGTGAATTCCAATTATTTTGTATCTAAATGAAACTGTATTTGCCTACCTCTGCTATCAAATGAACTTTGTTCAAAAACTCAAGTGGTCAAAACTGTGTATTTAATTTAATAACACTATTTAATCAATTAGCTATAAAGCAAAGACCACAAGTCTTACAGATGGGAAAAAAGATTTTCTACCAAATAATTATTTGACATTCAGAACTGAATGAGTGTGATGTATCTCCAGAAAACAAGGCACCATGTAAGCATAAACATGGTATATATATGTAAGAATATACAAGGCTTTGGGGAATACAAGTGAAAGATAGCATTCGAAAAATAAAGGCCTGATTCAAAACCCATTAAAGTCAAAGTAGGCTTCTGACTAAGGCCTAAAAAAGTAAAAAGCAATGTCTTATTAAAAATACATATTTTATATACTTTAATATATTTTATTATCAAATTATTTTCTATTTTTAATGATAAGCTATTAATTCTAATGCTCACGTACACTACTATTAATTTAAATAATAACCTAAAATAGTGTCACAGTCAAGAAATTACTGAGAGAACTAATGCAGTACTCTGCATTAAATCTTCCTGTAGCTGAAATTCAGATCTCTGCACTTAGCAGATTGGGATTCTTATCTTTCCCAGTGTTCTACCAGCTGTGTGGCAGAGAAATAATAGATTATAGATGGCATTATTTGGATATAGAATTTATCTGGGGAAACAAAAAAAAGGCTCTACTTATATTCAGAAACAATTTTAATAGAATGTGCAGCTGCTTTTTTTTTTTTTTAAATATATAAGCAATATAAGAGGAAGAATCTATCTTTTTTTTTTTTTTTTTTCATGTACAGTGGCAAGTCCTAATTCCTACATTTTTGAGACTCGGTGAACTGTTCAAATTTTACAATTTTGAGATAGAGCATAGAACGGACAAATTTCACAGAATAGATCTGCTTACTCTGTGAAACTACGATTTTTATTATTTTTTTAGCTGCAACAGAGCTCTTAAAAGTAAAAAAAAAAAAAAAAAAAAAAAAAAAGTTCATAGAAAAGTTCCCAGAAAAAGCTGTGAAACCATCTCAGCAGAAATGTCATCTAAATGCAAGAAAAATGTCTCTCTAAGAATTCTCCTATATTTATCATTAGGGACTAAAACTTCCATTAACTTAGTGGTTTGTAAAATGTGTACATTTATTCCAGTTGTGGCAAGTTGACCTTCTAAACATAACATGTTTATTTACCTCTAACTGAATGAACAAAATATGATTAGTTGAGCACAGATATAAAAAATACACTGTGAGGGAATATGTAGAAAATGAATTCAATTATATGAAGGGCTTATTTAAACTTTTCTAAAGTGATCATGGATAAAATTTATATTATCATATAAAGATTTTCATATTCAAATCAAAATGACAGATTTTAAAACTAATTCCAGAGGGACAGTTTGGTATCTTGACTGTTTTGGTATCTACAACTAAATTCAATTAAGATTTTGACACGTTTTCTACTTGAGAAATAAGCACGCTGATACAGTATTTTAAACACAGTATTTTATGTGAAAGTGCCGTGGACTAGACTGACCTTTTGTGAATATCTAATATGATTTGCCAAAGTCAGGAACCAAAATAAATGTATTTAAATAAAGTGTTTAAGTTTATTACAGTATTTATTTGAGTTGGTTGGAAATGAAGTGCCAGTTCATACCTCCTTCTAATATCTTCACTTGTCTGCTGCTGTCCAACTACAATGCACTGCATTGATTAGTATATAACTTCATTTGGACATTCATGTAAGAGGAGTTTTATGATCACACACACTGGGAGTAACAATGTAGAATTTCCATGGAGAATGTAAAATCTTTCTGATGAATTATGATTTTTTTTTTGCAGAATTTACACTGTTCCACAATTGCTACAAATACTCATCATTAGAATTCATAATTTAATTCCATGCCCATCCATCCCAGACTTTCTTTTGTAAGGGTCTCTTTAACTTATAAATTTATTTAACATGATATGTTCTATAATAAAAGTTTTCTCCTTGGTCTTAAGGAAGGAAGGAAAAAAGGAGAGAAAGAAAGAGAGAAAGAGAGAGAGAAAAAGGAAGGAAGGAAGAGAAAGAGAGAAAGAGAAAGAAAGAGAAAGAGAAAGAAAGAGAAAGGAAGGAAGAAGAAAACTTAAAAAACTTTAAGGCATATAAAAAATTCCATGATCCTACTATTTTTTTCCCTGAAAGTTTCGGTTTACTGTACTTCATACCATGCAGCTGAAGTTCTGCGCCAGCCAAAGTTGATGCTCAGCTAAACTTTACAAAGAAAACAGTGTGAACACCCAGACAGCAAAAGCTGCACATTTCTGATAGGTGGCTGTTGTCCAGACCCAGCAGTGGTCCATGCAAATTCAATACAGCAAAACCTCAAATTATTGCTGGGTTAGAAATACATGTATTTTCTGAAAATGTGGCAAGCATACTCAAAACAGATAATATTTATTGCAGCATTATATATACATAGCTGTCAACACAGGTGCATCTAACTTGCCACAGGGACAACAGGCTGAACATCAATCTACTTGAACTAAACATAATCAGTATATTGTCTGTCTGCTGCTTATGTCTGTTCAATAGGTGAGAGCAAGACATCAGGTATTATCGAACAGCGGCAACATGATTAGCTTCAAGGTCAAATTTTCTGAAAGGGCAAAATGAAAAAGGAGCTGAAATATCATTCTGAAGCCATTGATGTCTTAAGAGCATAAGTCACTTAAAAATTGTAGTCTCAAATTATGTGAGAAGTTTATTTTTAGTCAGACTAAGGTAGAATTATAGACACAAAAGTGACTTCGAAAGGTCACTTATCTCAGTCTTCTGCCTTGAAGTCAACTGTGCTTATGACATTTCTGATGTCTTTGGCCTATTATATTCTGCAGTCAGTGACAGAAATTTCATAATACCTGGTATGTTATAATAACTTATGGTAATTTTCTCCTTAATGTTTCTCCCTCTTAAACAATGTATCATGTCTATTATCTCAATTTTATCGGGCTTGCAAACTATCCCTAAGCATGTCATGATTTTTACACTTTCATAATGCACAAATACTCTAAGAAACTGTTTATGTAAATATGCATTTAAATCATATTTAAATTTATATTTAAATCAAAAAAATCTTTAAGTTGACTGTGTGCTTCCATTTAAGAGGTTTTTTTTTCCTGTGTCCCTTTCATGAATAATCTTAATAAGTAAGAGCCTTACTGTGTCGTAAGTTTTGAAACTACAGTAAAAGATATGAAAATGCACTATGAACATATATCAGTGGATATATCAGACTGTTCCCATTTTCTACACAGATCTGAAAAAAATGGAGTACAAATAATATGTTCTATAGAAAAAAATATTTTCTACACTATCTAAGTTTCAGTCTTAGATAATTTTAGGCATTCAAACATATAGATATAGGCCAGATTTTGTAACAGCAACTATTGGTAGGGTAGAGGTTGGATAATTCATTTGAAAATCCCAAGAAGCAGAAATATGTACATTAAGTTGCCAATAATCCTTGAAAAGTCTGGCTGGCATCTACTGTTAAGAGCAGAACATAAATGACAACAGCATTTGAAAACTCCTAATGCATTCTTTGTTATTTAGATTTCTCATTTTGAGAAATGAGGCTGGCTCTGAAAATCATTTAATTTACTGGCATATCCAGTTACTTCTTCTTCAATATGCTAAACAAATTGCAGTCATGCTGGATCAGGTTTCCTATAAGCCTTCTCTTCTCTATACTGAACAACCCGAGTTTTCTGTTTGCCTTCATAAGAGAGGTGCTCCAGCCCTATGATCATCTTTGTGGCCCTCCTCTGGACTCGTTTCATGTCCTTATGTTGGGTGCCCCAGAGCTGAATGCAGTGCTCCAGGTCAGGTCCCCCAAGAGTGGAGTAGAGGGAGGGAATCACCTCCCTTGACCTTCTGACCATGCTTCTTTTGATGCAGCTCAGGATACAGTTGGAATTCTGGGCTGCAAAAGCACATTGCTGCTCATGTTGAGCTTCTCATCAACCAACACCCCCAAGTCCTTCTCCTCGAGGCTTCTCTCAATTCATTCTCAGCCCAGCCTGTATTTGTGCTTGGGATTGACCTGACCCAGCTGCAGGACCTTGCACTTGGCCTTGTTGAACTTTGAATGAGGTTCTCACAGGCCCACCTCTCAAGCCTGTCCAGGTCCCTCTGGATGGCATCTGTTCCATCCAGTGTGTCGACTGAGGGTGACAGAGCTCTGGAACAGGCTTTCCAGAGGGGTTGTGGAGTCTCCTTCTCTGGAGATATTCAAAACCCACCTGGATGCCATCCTGTGCAATGTGCTCTAGCTGATCCTGCTTGGCAGAGGGGGTGGACTAGATGACCTCTGAAGGTCCCTTCCAACCTCGGCCGTTCTGTGATTCTGTGACCGCATCACACAGCTTGGTGTTGTCTGCAAGGACAACATACATATATATATAGGATATATATATATATATATCCTATATATCCATATATATAGGATACATATATATAGGATCCACAACAGTTTGAAAATAAGCATATAAACCCCATCTTAGCAAAAAGTTACGGAAGGCCGTGATAATACATTCTAATGTGTTCTCCTTTGTGTGTATTTGCTTTAAAATGACCTGTATTTTTCTGTATGAATGAACACAGTGTACTACAACAGATGCAGTTATGGTAATTTAACTCCCCACTGTTATGTGTAAATTAAGTCTATAAACAATAATCAGTTAACTTGTGTTAAGAAAGTGTTTTATAATGCTTTCTATATGCATTTCACAGAGGAATCACAGTATATCTAAAAATAAAAAGATAGTGAAAATACTAATGAACTTTATCTGGGGATGTGCTAAATGCATTAATAAAGCAAAAATTACATCATATTTTCTGACTATCATTAAAGTGTTTACTGATAAGTATTTGACTTGAGTGATTTCAGAGCAAGGAGCCAATTGTCTAATTTCATTTCATGTATAACATAGGTCACAGAACACAACTCAGTAAAACTTTGTACTTTCTGTTTGAGTAACAAACATGCATTAGAAAAAAAAATCTATTTCTGATTTAGGGTTTCTATTGATAAAAGTTATTGGTTTATCTTTCTATAATTAAACACCTTTATCAAAATCAGCAGTTAATCTCTAGGTTTTATGGATTCATGACCATGGAAGTATTAGAATGAGTCCAGAGGAGGGCCATAAAAATGATCAAGGGTCTGGAGCACCTCTCCCATGAAGACAGGCTGAGAGAGTTGGGATTGTTCAGCCTGGAGAAGAGCAGGCTCCGTGGAGACCTTATAGCCGCCTTCCAGTACCTAAAGGGGACCTACGGGAAAGCTGGGGTGGGAATCTTTGTTACGGAGTGTAGTGATAGACAAGGGGGAATGGCTTAAAACTAAAAGAGGTTTAGATTAGATATAAGGAGGAAATTCTTTACTATGAGGGTGGTGAGGCACTGGAGCAGGTTGCCCAGAGAAGCTGTGGATGCCCCATCTCTGGAAGTGTTCAAGGCCAGGCTGGATGGGGCTTTGGGCAGACTGGTCTGGTGGGAGGTGTCCTTGCCCATGGGGTTTGGAACTGGGTGGTCTTTAAGGTCCCTTCCAACCCAAACCATTCTGTGATTCTACGATTCTATGATAAATACCTGTATAAGTTATGAAAAGTTCCTGTCAAGGGCAATATTGATTGAGACACTGTTTTGATTTGAAAACCAATCAATGTCCTTATCCTTGCAATTGAATCTATACATCTACAAATTCTCTTACGCAGCAGACTGCTTTGCAGCTGTAAAATTAAGGATAAAATTACAAAGATTGTACCCTTGACAGAGTTCTTAAAACTTACATATGTATATGTTCTTGAACAGATATGTTCTTGCCTTGCCCTTCTAGGCAGGCAGCCTATTTATACTCTGTAATACTTAACTTACTTTTTGACATATTTTTACCTGTGTTGCACAGTCCGAATAATCTCCTGCAACAGTTTGAACAACGTTGCTGAAAGAAAACACCCATTATGCCCTTGTTTAAAACATTATATTCAAGAATACAAAGATGAATCCCAACAATCTTTTAGCTACATTTTAAGGTGGCAAAACATTTCAGAAAGATTCCCAAAAGATCCATCTATTGGAATCTTGTCACAGAACTTGGCATATTTTCACAATGTGGCAGCTGAAAAGATTTTGCTTTAGTCTGTAGCTTTTTTTTTTTTTTCAAGCTTTCTTAAGGAGGTAAGAATGCCAAGTTAACATACTTATGCCTTATTAATGAGTTTTAACAAACTGTAAATTGTGAGTGAGTGGGGGGGGGGGGAATTACTGAATGGAAAAGACTAAAGAGAAACAGCTGTGTGTTAAAAATACTTTTTTTTTTATTTTTTATTTTTTATTTTTTATTGTGACCGTATATCTACAGTAAGGTCATACGGAGTTCACTCCTGTAAAGTTACATTTGATAACAATTGGTCTTTGCAAAAGCAAATTAATGCTTTCATGCAGAGCTAGGTTAAACTGGCTATTTAATAATGAGGTTAATTTGAACCATAACATAAATCCCAGCATAGCTGTAAATAATGAAATACAATATGGAGTATCTGAGAATTAAGTGTTATAGGTCTGGAGCCGATTTCTGTTTATGACAAGTTATAGAGTTAGTCTCCTAAATTATCATTTTGGATTAGTTCTGCTGTTATTTACGGCACAAAACCATGAATTGTATACGATAAGCAGGATGATTTAACATAGGGATGTTGCTGTTATTATTTTTGAAGTATTATTAATTTAATTTATATCAAACAGAACCCAACCCATTAAATTAGTTTCAGTCAAACACATGCAATGTTTTTGTGACAGGCATCTGAGTAACAACAACAACGACAACAACAAAAAACAGAGCAATCTTTTGTCTACCAGCTGAGTTTCTTATCTAGGTATGAAGCAAGGATCCATAAACTTTCATTGCTTCCCTGGTCTTAAGAAAGCGTGGAAAGCTTCTATTTTTTCTGAGCAGAGAGAAAATAACCTACAGATTTCATCTGTTTCTTGTTTCTGGTAAACAAAACTAACATGCATATGTTTCGAACATACAGAATTTCACAGTGTATATTGCTTGGCATTTGATTAGGGTCAGCTGGGGGGGGTAGAGGGGAGGTTGTTATTTTCCTAAAGCTGAAATAAAATTAGAGTAGATGTGGTAAAAGACCAAACATTTATTTGAAGCTCAGTTTTTCTAACTGCACATGATGAGGGCACAGCTGTAGAAGACGAGACTTAAGCAATCATGAAAGTGAATGTTCTCTTACAGTAGGCTAGACTGACTCACTCAGAAACCTACCAGGTGCCAGATGCTAGAGCAATCACCATATTTACCAAGACACTGAGAAGTGCAAAGCACTGAGTTCTAAGCAGCTTTTTGGATGGGAATCCAACCCATGGTTGGAATAAAAGACCGTTAAACCAAGCTGAAGCAGAATTGCATAGATTTGAGAAAATTAACATAAAATACGAAGGAAAGGGAATAATATAAAGTTACCTCCTCTGACTTAGGAACTCAAATACTATTTGTAAAAATGATATAATCTTTGATTATGCACTAATGTTATACCAGCACAACAACATTTCTCTTGTAATTTTCCCCACCCTAGTTAATTGCTAAAAATATTCTTAAAGTAGGAAAGTATATATAAAAGTCATCACCACAAGAAAAATCATGAATACCATCAGTTCTGACAACATAATTCAATCTGCATGAAAAAATAATATAGATCTGAATCAAAACATTCAAAGCTCTGTAAACTAAGTGTATGGAGGGCTTGGCAGGCAGAGAGACGCACAAGCTCACTCTTCACAGACTATCTTAGGAACAGAAACTCTGCTTGAATCTGGTAGAGACGTATGTGCTATTTGACTGCAGACTCTGCTAAACAGATTAATTTTCCTTGGAGGAACAAGTACAATTCTTTTCCTACTTTCTTTATTTCTAGACTCTGAGAGCAATGAATCCTGAGTTCCTGAGCCACAGAAGGTACATATAGAAATATTCCTTACTAAGCTATGAAAGCCTTGTGAAGGGAAATGCACTATTTCTTACTAGATATCTTCAGCTGGCAGACTTTTAAAATCATTTAGGTTAAGATTACTTGGAAGTACATACAACTCCCAGATATTAAATTGAGATATTCTAATCTCATGTGAAGATGTGGATTCCAGCATAGGAATCTACTTTTAGAGATTGGTCAGTAGTATGTTTTTCATGAAGCCCTTAATTCAAAAATGGACATAAATACATAAATGAATTCATGCTGCTATACTGAGTCTATAAATGTGGTGACCAGTCTCCTAAGGTTACAAACTCCCTTTGGTAAAGTAGGGTGAACTAAATAAATGCCATAGCTCTCCAGATCCCCATAGTTCCTGACAGACAAAACATTCTGAAGTTACTTCTTTGTGTTTGGTTTATAAAATTTTCTGGAGTTGTGACAAAGAAGTACCTTGTGCATGTGCCAACTCAGTGCAGAGTTCAGACTTATACACAATTGAAAGAAATGGAATAAAACCAACTCTGTTCTATTAAAGGTAATAATAAACTGTTTATTAACAAGGCACAATGAATAAAGCAAACACATTTTCTGTTAATCATAACCTAGCTCTGTGGTTTGCAATAATTCAATTACAATAATTGCAATTCAATAATTCACAGTCAGCAAGCTGAGAAATGGCTTTATCTACCTTATAAACCTGTTCTGGTAGAGTGCCTTGTGATGAACTAAAAAGACTTAATGGGGAATTTAGCTGCAGGTCTGTTTCTTTCCGGTCCTTTATGAAGGCTTCTTAGAACGGGACCAGAACTGTCAGAATCCCTCATTTTCAGAGGGTTTCAGAGTTTCTGGGAATCCCAGTGACTACAGAATGTGCTGTGAATGACATTTGACTGTATTAGGTAATACAGAGGTTGAATCTGGACATCTGTGAAAAATATGAAAGCAGTTAACTACTTGAATAATAGAATTATTTTCTATATTTATAAATATTTATATGTTTATTTATATATATTTATATATTCATTCATTCATTTTCTTTCAGGATAAGAACAGAGATGCTTCACCTTCGTTCATGCAAGAAATGTTCCTTCAACTATTTCATTAGATGATGCTTAAGTACAGTCCTTAGTTGCAACATCTTAGAATTCACGTATCTCAGACAGTTGTGGAAGAATTATTCAGTAACACCAACAAACTTGCCTTGTTAATCTACTGCCTCCAATTTTACAGGTATGCTACCATTGGAGTTGCCATGCCAAGAGGGAACTGTCATACAGTGAAAGACTTGGTCTTTTAAGCTGAATGGGCAACTTGCACATTGCATGCACCCTCATTTTAAGGACATAAATCTGATGGGCACTAAGAGTCCTGAACTGAAATATTCTCTGCTGTACTAGCAATTAAACACCACTGAGGATACTAACTAGTAAAGCTTGTAACATTTAAAGAACTACTACAATGTCTAGTTTTGTACTGGAAATCGTTTGCTATTGCAGACAATCAAAAATAGTTCCTTGTTAGTAAATAGTGGCCATGAATTGCATTTCACTGAACTATCTTTATTTGAGTAGCTTGTATAAACTCCAAGATATTCTTATTTCTTTTGTATCTGTCAACTTGAGACAGTAAATGTGAATACTGAAGTACTCACACGAAGGAAGTCAGGAGACAAATCTAAGGCTATCCAAATTTCTTATAAATAAGTTTTGTTACAAAGCTTTGCTTTAGTGTCATTCCAAAATATTCATAAATTTAGTCATAAAAATGTAGGGTTTGCTAATATTGAATCTGTGTTTTTCATTAACAGCAACATTTGCATTTATGTTTGATGTTTTAATATATACATATCTTGACTTCAGTAATTACAGGCCCTTTTATCCATCTGTGTGAAGAACATTTGGTAGACATCACTGTCAGAATCTATAAAACATCAGCAGTTTGTGATGACAGCAGATAGCACAGGAACTGACCATCAAAGTTTGCATATCAGTGCTAATGACTAGATTCAGAAGATGATGACTGAGAGATGGCACTAATATGGTTTTATTCACTCTCACATGTAGGACTAACAATGTGTCATATGATTTGCTTTAGTGTTATGTACATCATCAATGTACTGCAAACCTCAGGAAATTATGGTTTTCAACTCCCTTAGATACTGAGTGATGTCTTTAGATAATTTTCTGTGAAAGAAAAAATATTTTAATAATCATTATTATACCATTATCAGTATTGTTATTGTTGTTAGGAACCAGCTAACGTTATGAACACATTGACCATTCAAAAAAGTACCTGTTACTGTTTGATAATCTTTATTTTCAACTATTGAGTAAATTGGGCATTTTTGTAACTGAGAAAATCTCTTATTCTAATTTAATAGATCATTCTTTATACTAACTATTAGA